>NW_012130074.1:879282-904247 GCF_000143395.1 Atta cephalotes
ACGTACTAACGTAACTAAACGTAACTACTACTAACTAACTAACTAACTACGTACGTACGTACGTACGTCTCTCTCTCTCTCTTCTTCTTCTTCTTCTTCTTCTTCTTCTCTCTCTCTCTCTCTCTCTCTCTCTCTCTCTCTCTCTCTCTCTCTTTCTGTCTTACCTTTTCGCAGAGATTCGTTGTCTTTATATCGTCGTTATTTCACGAATAAATTTCGCCTAAGTTGAAATTTGAATCATAATTTTTGGACATATGTAGACTCTAAATTTATAATAGGTTCTAATCTAATGAATTGAGTTTTTACGTTAAATTTGTAAATGACAGTTATTGGAAAATTTTTTATTTTTAGGTTTAAAAGAAGTTTTCCGAATAGAAATTGTAGATTAAATAATGTTAAAAGAGATTCTGATTGATTAAATATCAAAAGATTTATAAGATTTTAATTGAAGTTGGAAGAATTTCAAAGTAGGATTAAAATTTCGTGACTCGCGTTACGACCATGAAAAAGCAATACGAAGATTTGTCACGTTCCTGTGTTAATAAATTTACGTTCAAGTAATAAAACAGGAATTTGTTTTTCTTTTAAAAATTATATCTGAAGAACTATAACACTTTCATCGCTGATTTACTCACGCACTTGATCGATGTCCGGAGTCGATACCACATGATTTACGAAGAACGATTTACGAACTATTCTATCGATTTATTATTTATTTATTTATTTATTCTTAATTAGTATCGATTAATTATTTAACTCGAAATCAGGAATAAGAAAAGCGTTATACACAACATACACACATACACAACCCGACATGATCTGACACGAAACTTGAACTCGACAATAAAAATCAAACAGAGGTTTTATGGACAGAATTAAGAGTAATATAATAGAAATCTGATTTATCGGCCGCTTGTAATTGTTATTGTTGATAAGTCAGGATGTGACTAGAAGCTACATTGATTACTACTATAGTATACTACAAAAACAGGTATTATTGGTTCATTGACATTACGAATGTGTGCTTCGAGATTATTCACGCGCTGAATCATAAGGTTCGTTCGCAGCATGTTCCGTGCACCAGCATGCTTCTGCCATAATTCCTATTCACTTTAATGAGCCCATTAGAACAAATATTACGATTTAGCGCGAGAATAATCTCGAAGCATTCGTAATGTCGAATGAACTAATAATGCTTACTTGTAGCCAATGTCAGATTGTCAATCGTGTCAATTATCATAATTACTTTTTTTAGCAATGTTTACTAATATTGAATCTAGAATTATTTAACTTTGAAATATTAAATTTAATATTAATTTAAAAATTAAATTTTATTTTTTTAAATTTAATTATTTGCGAATTAAAAGAATATTCCTCAAAATGAAATATTTGATTGCCCTATAATTATTAATTAGTGTGAAATGAACAATTTTCGGATATTTCGATCTTCTTTTTTATAGTGAATGCTTGAAGTGTCCATTGTGACGCAAGCTTTCATTCGTTTCAATAAATTTGGTTTTTATTCAACGGCACGAAGAACTTTTCGTATTTCGAGTGTTTCTTGCAATACTGCCTACCGGTCTTTTTTCTTTGGCAGAACGCTTCCGATTTCATACCTTTCCGCTGCTATAACATTAGCATGTGGATGTCTTGCTCTGTTCGGAGCTCGATGTATCTCCTTCCAGCAACATAATGTTGCCCGTGACATTCATCGAGTGCCATGAGCATATCATAATATTTTTCGTTACTGTACGCTGTTATTTCTTGATCCTTTGCTTCTACGATGCTCGAGAGATTATTAATTTGCGGATCAGTCTCCTGTATTTATCCGATCTTCGCGGGGGATCGCGCCTTCCCCCGTCGCGTCACGGTGATCGTACGAATTGTACGAAACTGGAACCGGAAATCAGTATTCGAGATATTGTTCGACAGCACGGATTATCATACTTATTCGACTATACAACGAATTTTGAAAGAAGAAAAATTGCACATCTATCATTACACAGTACCTACCACAGTAGCGTGCAACATCTACGAGAAGAAGACTATCCTCAGAGGAAAATGTTTTGCGAGGATTTCCTCCAGAAGAGCTGAAGATCCAGAATTTTCTTTTTATATAATATTTAGCGATGAATCGCTATTTATACGAGGAGTTCTGAACTCGCATGATATGCACATATGGGATGACGAGAATCCGCGAGTAACGCTCAGAAATTTCCAAATTCATTGGAAATTGAATGTCTGGGTTGGAATTATGGGAACAAAAATATTGGGCCCAATAACCCCTTTAGAAATGGCGCATTATATGTGAAATTTCTGGTGAAAATCTGGTTGAAAATCTACCAGATTTTTTAGAAGACGTGCCACTTTTGGATCGAAATAAAATAATATTTCAATAAGACGGCGCTGGTCCTCACAATGCCAGAATTGTTACAGACTTTTTAAATCAGCAATTTCCCGCACGTTGAATGGATCGATATGGTCCGATAGTGGCCAGCAAGATCCCCGGATCTCAACTCATTTTTTCTTGTGAGGATACTGCAAGGAAATAATTTATAGACTGCTTTCCGAGGAACGAATTGAATAACAAGCTATGATACTATTTGGTCCATCGACAACGTATTGGAAAGTATTTGCAATTTTATTGAGATGAGAGCTTGCGTCATAATGGACACTTCAAGCATTATAAAAAAGAAGATCGAAATATCCAAAAATTGTTCATTTCACACTAATTAATAATTAATCCTTTTCAGGGCAATCAAATATTTCATTTCGAGGAATATTCTTTTAATAAATAATTAAATTAAAAAAAATAAAATTTAATTTTTAAATTCATATTAAATTTAATATTTCAAAGTTGAATAATTCTAGATTCAATATTAGTAAACATTGTTAAAAAAAATAATTATGATAACTGACACGATTGACAATTTGACATTGGCTACAAGTAGATATTATTAGTTCATTCGAATGTGTGCTTCGAGATTATTCTCACGCTGAATCGTAAGATTTATTCTAACGGGCTTAAAGTGAATAGGAGTTATGGCAGAAACATATACGTTGGAGCATGCTGAACGTGCTGCAACGCGAATGAACTTTATGATTCAGCGCGTGAATAATCTCGAAGCACATATTCGTAATGTAATACCGAAGATACAGTAGGAAATTAGATTATCAGGAAAAGCGATTGGATAATCGAGAATAGTCAGAGACTTAGTAATTTTTACGAAAGCAATCTAATAGTTTTTCGTAATTGTTTTTTCAGTAACAATGTGATTCTTTATTTGTAAATTATTTTGAGAAACGGAGAGCAAGCCGTTCCGGAACACGATATCGAGGTAGTGATTAACGGATATTTTCTGATTATAGACAATCCCGTGATACGATTCTATCGAAATGTGTTATCCGTTGCTCTGCTACTCCAGATCTGATTTCGTTCCGTTGCTCCGATCTGCATGTTTGCTCTAGAGCGGCTTATTATACAATTACCGGCGCTGTCGGCACGATGCGCAGAATCGATACATCATTCGATCTATATTTATGATAGTCGTTCTCGCTTTCTGACGGATCGCACAATACTTATTTCTTACAGTTTCGATTTTAACCTATTAGGAGGGAGGATAGAGTTATACGATTCCGAGGCAATATTGAAGCCGGGTCTTCTACTGCAACGATTTTTATTTAATGTTTTCGCTATATGGATCTTTATAATTCACTTTAAATTTTTATTTTTTTCTGGCTTCAATTGCATGTCTCGGATAGTCGCCTTCACTGCAGTATTGGTTTTTTGTGTCGCTTGTCGTATTGGATTTTATTGTACTCTTTCACTCTCTCTATAACTCACTTAACTGTGTCTCTCTTTTCCTCTCTCTCGTTATCTAAATCGGTATCTATCTCCGCTAATCTGTTGATTATTTCCTCTAAAACTTTGTCATGTGGTTTCTTTGATTGTAATCTAATAATAATTTTGAAGGTGACGATTGCGTTGCCGAGTGCTTGGTAGGCGAAAGATGAAGACATCGAAATCTTTTGAAACATGTCAATCATTTCGGACCATTATTAAAGACAAGATTATAAACATATTTTCCTAATAGTCAATGCCTTCACGCGTTTTACATGGTTATTTGCGACAATGTCGATGGGCACAAAGGAAGTTGCAAAATACCTAAAAAATTTATTTGTAATTTTCGATTTACCAAGGAGATCATGTCAGATAGAGGTACAGCGTTTACCTCAATCGACTTTGATACGTTTATATTTTGAAAGTTAAGCATCGAAAAATGGCTGTTACCGTATCATAGATTAATGGTATTGTCGAAAGAGTCAACAGATTTATGAAATCGTCACTGCGAAAGTGAGGACGAGGTCTGGGAAGATCAGCTCCACTACATACAATACGTGATAAATAATATCAAGCACTCGGCCACGCAATTGTCACCTTTGCGAAAGTTCGATGTTATGTTCGACATAAGGCATATAGCACAATTTATGATATATCGTGAATTCTTTTCCTCATCGAAGGAAACCAGTAATTATTACTTAAATCCGCAAAAGTTTTTTCTTCGCTGCAATGTGCCACAATGCCATATCATTATATATGCGTAAAATATTATTAATCATATTGTAACTTCCGATAAAACGAATTACGATCTGTTTGAATTTTTCCTATAGGCAAGACCTTCAATTAACTCGAACTTGTCGCTTATTATCAAATTCGAGTTCGTTTGCTATCTTTTTAATTTAAGGGTCTTGCAATTGATGAAATTCTAATTCATGTTCTATCGATAACGATAATTAGTGTAACCGACCTGTTTGCTTAATGCATCGACATATGCGATTCCCTGCTCGATGTATCAATTTGAAAGTGTAAGTTTGCAATTTGAGCGTCCAGTGAGCTATTCGCAGATTAAGATTGGCTTTGTTAATCGCATAGACCAGCGCATTGCAAATATTATAAAAATATTGTAAATATTGTAAAAATCTATGCCGTACAAATACATAAATGCCGTATATACATAAAATCTAAGAATCGATTTAACTATCGCAAGCATCTCGACCTCATAATTGTGGTAATTCGCTTCTGCTTTATTCGTCGCTTGACTGAAATACGCTACGACGTCCATACGCCCATGGAATGTTTCTGCAGCAAGATATTGCCTAAGCCTATTGCATTCACGACGATGTGGAATTGCGTTTCAACCGAAGGGTTGTACAAACGTAATACCGGGAATTTGGTTAACTCGATTTTCAGGGCTTGAAAAGCACGCACACATTCTTCCGAAAAATCAAAATGCTAACTTTTTCGTTAAGCTATATAGAGATTTGGCAATATTCGCGTAATTTGGAATGAATTTCCTGAAATAGTTAGTTAACCCCAAAAATCTTTGTATCTCGTGTACATTTCTGTGCAAAATCATTAATTGCTTGTGTATACCTAAAGCTTAATGTAACTCCGTTTCCGGAGTATTTAGGATAGCATCCTAAATATTCAATATTACGTTGTAAAAATTGACACTTATTCTAATTTAAATCAAATTTGTATTTTTTCAATTTGAAAAGAACTTCTTTTAAAATTTTTAAATTTGACTCTATAGAATCTGACACTATTAAAATGTCGTCAATATATATAATAATTTTATCCTCGCATATGAGGTATGTGTACTCGAGAGGTATGTTGTAAAATCTGAATGATTCTTTTTTGAAATTCTGCTAGCGATTCACTATAGCCAAAAGATAATCATGTGTACTCGAATTGGCCGTCGGGAATTGCAAAAGCAAAGAACTTCGTGTATTCTGGGTGAACTTTAATTTGATGGAAACTATCTCGCATATCCAATAAAGTAAAAACAGTTTTATTGCCCAGCCTTAACGAACAATCCTCGATTATTAGAAAAGGGTATTTTTGTTTTTCCGATAAATCCTGTCGTTCAACATTATTCTTCCATCTTTCTTCCTAACGGATATTACTCTCACACAATACGGAGATTTACTATTCTGTATAATCTCTCGCTCTAACAGATCGTTAGTTATTTCTCGTAATTGCAGTCGCTTACTGTGCGCAAATGCAAAAATAGAGGTCCTTTAGCGGGACTGTCACCTCACAATCATCCGTAAGTTCCGCGATTTCCGTATTCTCTACTTCTCAAATTATTTCTTTAACACAATTCTCTTCGTACAAACTAAAATCGTTTTAATATTCTCGAGCGCTTCTTCTAATTTATTGCGCGATTCATTTATCGCATCACATTGTAAAATTTGTGGAAATGACTCCTCTGCTATCTTGTCTGAGACGGTATCGGTCTGATGTAATTTCAATCTTATTTAATTTTAAAAAATCTTGACCGATTATCACATCGATTGTCAATTTATCTTCTAACACGAATAGATTAATAACGAGGTAATCGTTTGGCATTATTCTAATTCAACCGTCGTCTTCAATATGCGCGAATCATAACGAATGTTTACCGCCGAATAAGAAAGAGTGATCATCCAGTATATGAGAATAACTTAGTGTACACATTGAGCGCATGCTAAAAACTTAGTATACACATTGGGGCATACAAACGATATTGGGCTTCCCGTATCTGATTACATTCGTGTCCACCGATCGATATAACCTGTTAATGGTAAGTTAATGGTAGTAGTAAGTTTCCTACCGTTTTTAGATGAGACGTACACGATATATCGGTTCGTCGTTGACTACCGTGGCTGAAGACGATGTTGCCTGTATCTCCGCATTGGCCGTCGTCTTTCTCCCTTTGGCAGTTTCTGCTAATGTGTCCTTTCTCCTTGCAGGTGTAGCAGTAGAACTCCTCAAGCTTTATTCAGTGATGAGTTTTCAGTCGGTGCCTCTTTTTCCATTGATAGCGTTCTGTGTTGATTTTCCTCTGCTCTCTGACCGCCGTTGCTTCTTTTGTCGAAGTCGATCGTCGCCGTTAAGATACGATGTATCTCCTCCAGGAATTCATTGACTCAGCTTTTAGAACTGAAGCTATACTTCTCAGTGATTTACTCGTGATGCCTCCGATCAGAAGAATCGCATCAATTTGGCAGGTCTAGTCTACATTAAGGCAAGTTTCTTCATGGCATATTCTTGAAAGGTTTCTTTGTGAAACAGCCACTTACGTGCTTTTATTTTCTGCATTGCCACATGGAGAGGAATTCTCCTTTCAAAGCGTTTTATCAAGGTATCCTTAAGACCTACCCACGATTCTAACATTGATCCAGTATCGAAGTCGAACCATTTTCTTGCAGCTTTGACAAATCCATTCGGCGCTGCCAAAAGCATTATGTCGTCCGATGTTCTATGAATTTGAGCAATTTTGTCAACCCATTGAATCCACAACTTAATGTTTTCGTCTTCAGTCCCTTCGAATTCTGGGATCTGTGGTGTTAAGAAAGTCACAGCCTGAGCCGGCGATGACGCACCGCTGAAACACGTGTTGAGTTGTTATTGCAGGATACCTCTGCATTAGATTCCATGAAAGCTGTCCCTCCACTGCGAGGACGTACCGTCCGCTCATTTGTTCGCCTAGTGACTGTAATAGTCTATTAATCATGTGATTGTTGCTGCATTTGTTGCTGCTACTGCAACATCTGCGCAAATCCGCCACAACTTGCAATGCATCGTCCGATTCCTGATTCTTTCTTGAGGTCCATATTGCTTGTTGTTCTTGGGCTTATTCGCCCATACATTTACTGGCAAAGGATTCGGCCAATTCCATTCGAACCTTGAGTCTGTGCTCTCCGCGGTGTTCCGCCAAGCAACTCTGCTGCCGCACTGTTCCTTTCGAAGTAATGGAATCTATGAGCTCACCTTTGTCCATCAATGTCGGAAGTTCATATTTCTTCCTATAATTCTTCGAAAGACATTGCCTTAAGGCGTAGCTGTTCCATTTCCTTTGAATTTAACACACGTTTTTTACGCATTATTTATACACCCGCTAGCTTCACTCGACTCGACTATGTAACCGAATTGTATCCCACTTCTGAAAAACTGTAATACCGAAAACATTGTAGAAAATCAGATTGTCAGAAAAGGCGAATAATCGGGAAGTCAGAGACTTAGTTTTTACGAAAGCAGTCTAATAGTTTTTTATATTCAGTAACAATGTGATTCTTTATTCGCAAATCACTATTTATATTCACTATTTATAGATTATTTTAAGAAATGGAGAACAAGCCATTTCGCCGCGATATCGACGCGGCGATTATCTTTCGGTTGTAGACAATCCCGTGATACGACTCTACCGAAATATGTTACCATTGTTCTGCTACTCCAGATCTGATTGATGATGACAGATCCATCTGATCCGTTGCTCCGCACGCTTGCTCTGGAGCAGTTTATTATACAATTACCGGCGCTGTCGCACGCAGGATTGATATATCATTCGATCTATACCTATATTCTATACGATGGTCTGATATATACAATGGTCGTTCTCACTTTCTGACGGATCGCACAATACTTATTTCTTACAGTAATGTCAATAATGCCTGCTTTTGTAATATGCTATAACCAATGTAGCCTCTAATCACATTCTGACTCAACAATTACAAGCGGCCGATAAATCAGATTTTTATGTTACTCTCAATTCTATCTGTAAAACCTACTTGATTTTTATCGTCGAGCTCAGATTTCGCGTCGAATCACGTCGGATGTTGTGTTGTGTATAACGCGTTTCTTATTCCTGATTTCGAGTTAAATAATTAATCAGTATTAATTAAGAATAATAAATCGATAGAATAGTGCATAAATCGTTCTTCGTAAATTCATGTGGTATTGATTCAGACATCGATCAAATGCGTGAGTAAATCAGTGATAAAAGTGTTACAGTTCTTCAGATACAATTTTTAAAAGAAAAATAAATTCCTGTTTCATTATTTAAAACGTAAATTTATCATGGGAACGTGACGAGTTTTCGTATTGCTTTTTTACAGTCGTGACGCGAGTTGAAATTTTAATCCTACTTTGAAATTCTTCCAACTTCAATTAAAACCTTATAAACCTTTTGATATTTGAACAATCAAATAGGAGCTCTTTTAACATTACTTAATCTACAGCTTCTATTCGGAAAACTTCTTTTCAACTTAAAAATTTTTCCAATAATTGTCATTTACAGGTTCACGTAAAAACTCATTAGAATCTATTATATTAGAATCTATAAATTAGAATCTATTATAAATCTAGAGTCTACATATATCCTAAAACTATGATTCAAAGTAGAAGTAAAATTTCAACTCGGGCGAAATTTATCCGTCAAGTAACGACGATGTGAAGAAGCGAATCTCTGCAAGTGAGAAAGAGAGAGAGAGAGAGTGTGTGCATGTATTCGTGCGTTTATGTGAGAACTTTTTGTTTCTTAAACAACTGATTGCAACGTGTGTCCTTTGTGATCGCTCGTGTCAAACGGTGAGTGCATCTGGCGCCGCCTTTGCTTACCTTCTATACGCGATCTGTTTGATAATTTTACCCTTTAATAATTCAAAAAGCGGATAAAATTTTAGGGAAAAAAAATTAAAGAAAAGTCGTCTTAGAATTCAGCCAAGAATACGTCTGTGCAAGGACACGCGGTTTTTCTGAATCTCTGTATACTGTATGACCACGGAAATTTTCATATTTAACGTAATCTCTAACATTTTATAACAATACTGATGATAACAATAAGTCTCATTTGATTTTTTCTTTTTTCTTCATGTGTGTAACTTCATATGGATCTATCTACTTTGGGAGTAAATTCCGATCTTAACCTGATGTCTTTCCATGTTTTTCCGCGTACTTCATGATTTATGAAAAGGCGCGCCGATCTAACTAATAATTGTCTCGCGTATATCATCTGATACACCGCTGACCATCCACACAACTTTGCTAAATCATCGAATTCTCATATCTGGTTTATGTTTTTTCCATCGTCACCGCTAAATTTATTGATAACATCTTCAACACATTTTTAAAGGTTAATAATATGTACCTTCCTCGTTCTAACGGTCTATCTTCGTCTTCGTTTTCTCTTGCAATGGCGCCATTGTCGCCTCGTTCGCGTCGTTTTCGTCGCTTCAATCATCTTATTAGTTCTAACTTATTGCCCGTTTTTAGCTTACGCTTTTTCAGTTCGTCCTTCAACTGCACAACAGTCATGTTCTCGTACTTATTGTTACTCGTTGCCGAGATGCTGCCTTATGCATTTTAGTCCATCATCTTGAATATCACTCTCAAGCTTTTTTCTTGATCCTGGATGAGCCCCCAATTGTAAAAAAATAATAAAACACAAAGGATAGTGAATATGTGTATATTACGGGTATACAAGAGCATAAAAGACTTGGAGAAAAATACAACGCTTGCTATTCTTCGCGCATTACACGTCAGTCTGTTCTTACCGCGCCCTCTACCTACATGTCGTTTCTCTACGAAACTCGCCGCTCGTCCAAACACAATCTGAAAAGCGCGCCAAATCGCATTGTATCCTACATTATGAATATTGTCTAGAAATATAATTTAGAAAAAATCGTATAAAATAGTATGTTGAATTGAATGAAAGTCGCTAGATAAAATAAATTCTTCAACTCATGATAAAAATTTCGCAAAAATGATATTTCAGTTATATAAATAAACTGTATGTAAAAAATTGTATGTCTAAAGATACAATGGTTACATAAATAAAATTAAAACTTGCTTATATGATAAATGTCTTGAGATGAGAAAGAATATAAGTTAGCTAAAGTAATTTTCTGAACTTATATATCAAAATTTCACAATAATGATGTTCCCGATTTTATAAATCGAACAGATAATGTGAAAATGTTTAATAATATAATGATTATATAATTAAAATTAAAATAAACATATATATATATATATATATATATACTACAAATGTTTTGAGATAAAACAATTATTTATAAAGATTAAAAATAAATATATGAAAAAAATATTGTAAGCGAACAATTAAAAGTAAAAACTAAAAACTAAAACAAATAATAAATATCTGTTAAACAATGGTGCAACATTTATGTGAGTAATATTAATATGAGTAATATTAAAATATAAAAAACTGAGATATTCTGAGAATCTTATTTCTTTAGAAAAGACAAATTAAATATGATATATACTTTGTAATAGTTAGAGGTAAGAAAAAAAGAGTGGTAAGAAAAGAATGTATGAAAGAAGTATCTAGGAAGTATTAGGAAAGGGAAAGTGACTGGAGTATAGGAAGATACACGTCAGATAACGAATCTTTTATTGGTTACTCAAATCTTACAATTGTCTTTTAATGTGCACCATCTCAGATATTAATCTTTTATTATAAGCTGGTTCTATATTCAATATTTTCACTTTTTTCCAAAGTTATAATTAAATTTGATACGATAGTCTGAAATGACCGAAGGAGATCCCGTTTTTTGTTAATATCAGTAGAGTACTCATGCATTTTTGTAATCTCTTCGTCTTTTTGGTCAATTCGCATCATAATCCAGACAAGAAATTTCGTATATCTTGGTGCGATAACAAATCCAAACAATTTTTACCTATTTTAATAAAAATTTATTCAAGATTAGAATCGAAAAGGCCGTTTAAATTGATCGTTGAAGCAATCGGTGAAAAACTTTTAAAAACCAATCTAATATACGGAACCGTGAAATATTTTTTCTTAATGTTAACAATTTTAGTAATGGGATTGTTAGATTTATGAAAATGAAATTTCAATCTCGTTCTGATGGCTATAAAAATAAACGGAAGTGGATAACAATTCTCTAAAATAGAATAGACTTTATTATGTTTTTCTGATGATAACGTGGATATAACAAAAGAATTATCTTATCAACCATTCCAAACACTATTCCTCTTTTGTGGCAAATAGGATGATGTGAGTGAAAGTTCAAATATCTTGCCGAAAATAGGTTTACGACTGGTTAAAAATAGTTTTATTATTTTCTAAGATTAAAGTTACACTCAAAAAACTAATAGAATTGCAATTACTAACTTCTATGGTAAACTGCAAATGTGTATGTAATGAGTTAAACATCGTCAAAATATCATTTAAAATACTTCATATGGACCAACTAACAAAATGTCATATTATATATCTGTATTATATACATATAATATCCACATATCTATAATAAACCGTAGAAAGTTTCTCTAATGCTTGTTCTTCCAGATCTTCCAGATCTTCTAAAACAATGTTTGCTAAAATCGGAGACAATGGGAAACTCATCCCAAATGTTTGTTTATAGAAAGTCTCATTAAACGAAAAGAATGTGGAGTGAAGAATCATCCAGATGGCGAATAAAAATTCCTCTTTCGGAATATTTGTATTATCACCGATATAATTTCATTTCTTTTCAACTTCTTTTAATGCTAAATCTGTAGGAACGTTGATAAAAAGAGGAATAATATTCAGAGATGCTAACACATAATTATCATCAAACTGATTTCCATTAAGTTTATCGATCAACTGGAAACTGTTTGTCACTTGGCTAAGATTCTCTAGAATGCTTTTCTTAATAATTTTGTGAAGAAAAAGAGACAGATCATACAACGGACTATTAATCGAAGAAACTATTAGTCTTAATAATGAAAATTTATGTATCTTTGATAGGCCATATGTTCTGGAAATCGTTAGTGATTAGAAGTAAGATCGGTATGTCATCAAAAATATATTTATTTTTTTCCGTCTGGTAAGAAGATTGCGTAATTCATTAATAAATTTCTTTGTCGGATCTCTATCTATAATCTGATATATATTAATATCCAAAAATATAATACAATATAATTCATTTTTTCATTATAATTATCCCTATCCATAACTACCATAACATTATCCTGCTTTGGTAAAAATTAAATTAAGATGTTCTTTAACAAAACTTTTAGTAACCTTGACTAATTAAAAAGTAATCTATCGTTAAGATTAAATGGAAGATTAATTACAAAGTTTATGTAGTAGTGGAATTGATTGATGTCTAATAAAATTAGTAATGTTATTTGAACAGCCTACAATATTGTTCTTAATTCTTTTTATATAAAAGTCGACTAATTTTATCCAAAATTCTTTTTTCTTCTTTCGACCAAACCAAATTTCTTTTCTTAAAAAAAGGAATTTTCTATATCAAAAAAATATCAAAAATGATCTTAGCAATTTAAAAAATTTTTTTTCTTATAAAATGTAAATATCCATATTTCAACTCTAGAGTTCTAATCTCAAAATAGCCCTCATATTATTATGTTGGATCATTGTCAGTCGTTTAGAGGAATTATTATTAATATAAAAAAGTATTATTCTCTTTAAACAATCCATTTAAATGTGACGGAATAGGATTATAATTGAGGTACTTCTTACTAAACAAAATTCTAATTCTAATAGATACGCTTAATCTTAATAATTTACAGAAATCCTTCAACAAATTACAAGTATGAAAACCAAAATGAGTTCTAATAAAATTTAAAAGATTCGGTATGTAATGCATTTGTCTCGCCCGCGTGTATAAAAAATAATATATGAAAAAGGCTCAAATAATTAATAAAATTAATAATAATAATAAGTATAGGGCTATAAGCCAAGGTTTTAATGCTGTGTTATAATATTATGAAACAAAAGTTTATTATAATATACGTTTCGATTCTTGGAATCTAATTTCTCACGTTGTTATAATTATTCTTAATAACGTTCAATATCATCCACAATGAAAATTTTACGTACACTGCGATGAATTTATATGTTATTATAATTACCGTCTAAATTATTCGACATGTTTGTCATGTTAGTGTCATTCAAAATCGTTGTTTTTTTTAAATTGTATCAGTTTCAACATTAAGAATGATCCAATTAAGTTCGAAATGTATATTATAATAAAT
Source organism: Atta cephalotes (assembly GCF_000143395.1). Taxonomy (NCBI): domain Eukaryota; kingdom Metazoa; phylum Arthropoda; class Insecta; order Hymenoptera; family Formicidae; genus Atta; species Atta cephalotes. The sequence goes on from NW_012130074.1 coordinate 893,132, forward strand.
CCGTATAACAAATCAAACTAACCAAGACTTCTTATAAATCAAAGAAAGGATACGGACAATAGGAATCAAGCGCAGAAGATGTCGCACAAATATCAATGAAATGTGAAACTTTGTTCGATACCCCTATCGTTTACGGCGTCTAGTTATCGTATAATCACATTGATAAAGAATCGATCAATCCACGAGATTGTTAAGCGACGCGTGCGTCGCGCGTAATCGATCAGAAACATTCAGATTATTATGGCCACTCTAACTCTCATCGACAGCACGTGTCTCGCTTCGTGAATAAGTTTTTATCGCGCTACCGCACCGTTGAGATCCTTTCCGCATCTACTATAAAACACGTTCGCCCGCATTTGAGGAGATTTAAATAAAATTTGAAAAGCAGGGAAAATCTCATTTTTCTCGACTAAGTGCCCTCGAAGCAATCATACCGCGGGAAACGCTTGGTGATCGCATGGCCGTGCCATCACAAATCTATTGTGCACGCAGTAAGATTCGTCAACAAATTTCTTTATTCACTAAAACGCATTACATGTTTCAGCTCACTTTTGAGCTTTTTTCAGAGACATTTCATAAACCAACATATACAAAAATTGTTAATAAAAATTATCCTGTTATGATGAGCTCTCCTATATCGAAATTTTAAATATCGGAATTAAAACCAAAAAGAATGAAAGAAAAGAAAAAAAAGAAATTAGGAAATATCATAAAATAGAATATGGAGAACTAATTTATAAAACAATTTTAAGATTATAATTAATTATCCAGCAAATATAAGGACGCTCACTATGCTCACAGAGCACCATATCGCAAACACTATTATAAAAACAATTCAAGAACCGACTCCTGATAATGTTGGCTAGTCAATATTAGACACAGCGAGTCACTTTTTGTTTTCTAGTTAATAATTTTTCAAAATAACAAATGGAAAAATGTATCATTAAAGCGTTAATGAATTCCAAGAACAAGAAAATTGGAAAGTAAACATGCCAAAAAGACTGCGTATACATGACACTGACTGACTAGACATGACAACAATTCAAGTCTTTATAACTTGTCTATGATCGGGAAGTAGACCTTGGGAAACTCCTCCATATCCGTCTGCAGGTTGAGTCCATGCGTTTGTCACGCAGTAAAGGGTCCTCATGCATTCTCTATGAATTCTCGCAATTTATTAATATAAAACGATACCCTCATACGCTATTCAATCTACTAAACTTCTCAGTAATACCACAAACGAAAGGAATAGTGAACTATGAAGGCTGCATTACTTCAACTCTATTATCATTAACAACACTCTTTCTATTATTAGCTGTAATAATTTTCTTCAAACGATTGTTAATATTTTCAAATATAAAGTTCAATCATTCTCAATACTTTAATAATACTTTAATAATGAAACATTTAACAAATTATCAAGATGAAATTTAGAGTTCGAAAGCAAAACTACCTTATTAACTAATCTCGCGACTATACCTATTTTTTGAGAAACCGGATGCTGAGACCTAAAATTCAAATATCTACCCAAACAAATTGGCTTGTGGTCCAATCAAATTCTATCAATTCATTATTCTTAATCATTTATTATTAAGTGTACAACTTTGCTTTCGCCGTTTTCCTATAGATGGCTTTAGCGGTAAGTGGTGGTCGAAATAAATAGATCATAGACGTCATACAAACTTGGGCATCTGTCAACATAACCCCATAGAAACATCAGTCGATTTGTGTCTGCATCATAAAGTTATTCTCGATTGAAAATGTCAGTTTACGAGCCAAATTCTCGTCATTTGCGGGAGGTTTTAATTTTTTGCTTCAATATGAAGAAATCTGCGGCTGAGGCTCATCGAATACTTATGGTGAGGCCGCTATTAGTGAAAGAACGTGTCGTGAGTGGTTTCAACGCTTCAAGAACGGTGATTTTGACGTCCAAGGTCATGCTCTGTATTTGGTGGGACCAGCTCGGTGTAGTGTATTATGAACTGTTAAAACCGACTGAAACAATCACAGGCGATCAGTATCGAACGCAATTGATGCGTTTGAGCCGAGCATTGAAAGACAAACGGCCGCAATACAACGAGAGACACGATAAAATGATTTTGCAGCATGACAATGCTCGACCCCATGTTGCGAAAGTGGTCAAGACATACTTGGAAACGTTGAAATGGGAAGTCCTACCCCACCCGTCGTATTCTCCAGACGTTGTTCCCTCTGACTATCACTTGTTTCGATCAGTGGCACACGGCCTGGCTGACCAGCACTTCCGGTCTTATGAAGAAGTAAAAAATTGGATCGATTCGTGGATAGCCTCAAAAGATAACCAGTTTTTTCGACGCGGGATTCGTACGTTACCCAAAAGATGGGAGAAAGTAGTGGCCAGCGATGGACAATACTTTGAATCATAAATGTATAACCAGTTTTTTACAATAAAGCCTCGAATTTTGGAAAAAAAACGGCGGAAGCAAAGTTGTACACCTAATAGTACACCTAATAGTAATGTTTTATAGTAGTGTTTTCGATATGGTGTTCTGTGAGCATGGTGAGTGTCCTTATATTTACTGGATAATTAATTATAATCTTAAAATTATTTGATAAATTAAAATTAGAGTAAAAATGCTGATATATTTTCTTAAAAAATTATAAAATGTCACTTATTTCGATCTATTAATTAAATAATTAAACGATCTATTAATTAAATAATTAATTAAATTAAATTAACTTTAAATTAATATAATCAACAAATGTTTCGGCTTACAAAGCCTTCTTCAGTGTTAAAACACAGAAATACAATCTTAAATTAACAAATAGAATAAATAATTGTGAAGTCTTCGATCAAGTGATTCTATCTTACTGAAGACATATGTTTTACTAAAAATATACAAGAAGAGTGCTTCCCTTTAGAATTATTGTTTCTTCAATCAACACAGTTCTATATTCGTTAGCTAGTTATTTGCAAGGTATTATTTCTGAGTATATTCCTCCTGCAAAGAGTAGAAAATAGTTTTAAATTTCATAATAAATTAACTGAAATGACGATTGATAAAACAGAAATAATGATTTCATTGGATGTTACTTCTCTGTTCACTAATGTTCCGTTAGATATTGCGCTAGATGAACTAGTGAGAAGGTGGGACTCCATTAAATGTGCCACAAACATATCAAAAAATGAATTTATTAATGTGATCAAATTTGTCTTAACATCGACATATTTTACTTTTAATGGGATTATTTACAAACAAACTTTTGGTACACTTATGGGTTCCCTCGTTTCCCCATCATTTCTAACATGTGATGGAGGATTTGGAAGAGAGAGTATTAAATTCTTTATAATTTCTGATTTCTACTTACTTTAGATATGTTGATGATGTCTTTATGATTGCACCTAAAGATAAGGTTACTCAAATTTTAAATTTATTTTAAATTTATTTAATGAACAACATGATAGACTTAAATTTATTATGAGGAAGACCATTGTCTAAATTTTTTGGATTTAATAATCGGTCAATAAAGACATTACTATTATTTTAGATTGGTACCATAAAAAGACGTTCTCGGGCAGGTATTTATCTTTCTATTCGAATCACATGTATTCATTTTACCATTTTATACTTACTCATACATTTAGAATTACATTTTTTTTTATTACGATTTGAAGATGCATCATATCTGTAATATATTTAATGTGGAATTTAAATATTAATGTTAAAATATAGACGTAAGAAATTCTTCGGATTAAGTGAAAGAAACTCAGATCGTGTTGAGAGATGTCATATTATAACCGCAGTCAATAATAAAAAATTACATTATAGCTTACATATTTATAAAGCATTAATTTAAAGAATTTTTAATGTTGTAAGTTAGTTTTCACTTTTTTATCTATATTCAATAAGCGTAACAATATTCAATAAAGGGATATGTGTGTCACTTCTGGAATCGATTTAAAATCTTTTTAAAATATCGTTAAACACAATGACATAAGGAAAACACGCTTTTTTAATGCATGCCTAATTTGATTGTTTGTACAAAGATTTATCGTTGGAAGGAAATTTATCGTGAAGTGACGGTGTTGAGAAACGAAACCATTTTCTCATAACATTTTTACATGTCCCATGCCATGGGAATTTCTTGACAAAATCCGAAAAGGATTGCGCTTCCTGGTTGAGTCACCATGGATTGCAATGAGAAGACAGGATTCCGTACAGCATAATGAAACGTCTAATTACAATGATTGTAATTGGTGTGGAAGAGAATGATGACAATAAGGCTCTCATATACGTTAAAGGATTTTAAAAATGCTGATATACTCAATGGTGACAACTTAACCAATGAGATCCTGAATGCTGATTACGAATGTAGATTCTTTACGTAATTTGGATATTACTAATATTGTACGATGTGGAAAACATGTTAAGAATCGTGCATTAGAAAATGTGTTTAAAATATACTGATGGTTGCAATACCTGAAAGAAATGTATCAAGTTTAAAAAATAAAATATAAGATTTCTTTTTAAATATGTTTTAATTTTTTCCCTGAAATTCATTTTTGAAAAGAGAATAGGAGCAGATAGACTTTATTGTCATTGGCACTGATCCCTTAAATAAAAGAGATTCGATATCGTTAGAGTACATTCTTATGATGTACGTCAATTTGGTATCCTTCGACCATGTCGCAACTGTTCTTCAAAATGTAATGTATATAAAAAAAAGTCCTCTCCATTTTAAGGTGTGTAAAAAAAAATGTATAAGAGAATACTGTTTAAAAGAAGAGCTCCGTTACCGCATCGATCGTTCAGAGAGCTTCAACAGAGTTCAGGTATTGCTAATTATAAGTTCTCCGAGAAAATAAAATATCTCAAGCCATGAACTATTATGTTCCAATTCAACAGGATGAGTGCAAGAGATAGTAAGTTCATTTAATTTTATAAAATATTTTGTTTGTACGTATTATATGTTATATATTTTTGTAAGAACTCTTTACATGTTTTCTTTTTTCAAAATATTTCCTTTTTTCTCGAACATCATCTAGTACATCTTCAAAATCTCATTACATGCCTTGTATTTTGAGGAGGAAATATGCATTAACATCGATAGCATACAAATTTCTGAATATTAAGATCGTTGTAAGATCTATGTCTCATGTGCAAATGTGATTGTGCAAATGTGATTGTGATTAGTAGATCGAGGCAATCGCATATTCATACTTCTTGCTACGTGGAAGACGAGAGGCGTGCAGATATCAAGCGATTAATGCAGTCAACAGTCCCATTATCACCGATTCAAGATCTATATGCGGAACTTGTTAAAATATATGATACGAATAACGTAAAGTTAACATGTGAAATAGCACATGAAACCAACAACTGTGCTTTTCTTATTTGAGCTTGAGCAATGTGTTGAATATGTATTCTAAAAATGTATTATATAAATATGTATTATTATATAAACATGTATTCTGAACTGAATCAATATACCATACGCACGATGTTAATAAAAAATTCGAATATTTTGTGTCATTTTTAAGACAAAATTGTATTACTAATAAAAGCGATGCTGCAAACTTTGTACAAAATTTATGACAAAAATTCTATTATAGAATGTGAACTAATAGTCTATGATTTAGATTATATTGTACATACAGCATTACATGATAAATAAATATATATTAAAATATATATTCTTTTCTTCTAAAATTATTTTCCTTAATATCTTCGCCATTTCTTCTTCATATTTTCGTAGTAGTATTGAATTAATTAATAAGAAATGGCGTGCTTGGCCATTTGTATTACAATACATTGATAAAAAAGAATATTATTATAATTAGTGTTACTAGGATATATTATTAAAAATTCATAAAGTATTATCATAATTAATTTCTAAGATGTATTATTAAAAATCATAAATATCATATCTATTTAAGTCTCATACGACATGGAAAGCGTTCATCGAGAAACGTGCAAATATTGAGCGATTAGTGTAGCCAACTCTTCTCTAATGATTCAAGATTTAATTGTGGAACTTGTTAAAATTGATAAAAATGAATATACAATATAAAAATATCATTGTATGGTATGTGCTTGCACATGAAGCTAAAAAACTATTTTTTTCATATTTAAACTCGAATATTGTGTCGAACATGTATACTTTAAACTGTGTCAGTATACTCACGATATTAGTGAGAAATTTAAATATTTTATGACTTTTTTACAAAATTGTATTATTAATCAATACGATGCTGCAAATACTTTACACAAAATTTATGATAAAAATTCTATCATAGAATGTGAACTAATAGCTTACGCGTTAGATAATATTGTATACGCTGCGTCACATGAAAAATAAATGTATGTATTAAACATATTAGTCTTCAAAATGATTCATTCCTACCATTCCTTTCTATTATTTTTTTTTCAACTCCAAGTTAGTAGATAAGAAAGCGCATTTTTGTATTACATTACTAAAAATATTATCATAATTTTTTTTGTTGCTAAGTATATCAAATAAAAATCATAAATATTTATTTAAAAAAATTATTTTAACATAATCTTAAAAGAAAAAGAGAACGTAGGAGAGAATATAATGGGAGGAAGAGAGAGCGTTAATAATAGACTACAACGGTGAGATAGAAAAAATTGCATTCTACAATGGGTGGAAGAGAGAAGATAATAGATTGAAGAAAGAAAGAAGGAACAAATCCTTTCCCCCTATAACGTCATTCCCCGCGAGATTCTAATGCACTTTCCCCTCCCTGACCCCTCACACACACACACACACACACACACACACACACGTGCGCGCGCGCGCGCACATACCGCGTATCGCATTAACACATAGTGATTCAGAACTGCTGTATCTATTCTAATGTTCCTATCTTATTGTAATCTACCGTAATAATTTTTTGACGTTTGAATTCTTTATATATTGACACTTCAACACTGATGATTTCCAAATTTTCATTGTATTCATTATTTATTCTGTTTGTTGATTTAAAATTGTTTTTCTATTGAAGTTTTAATATTTTACGATATTTCCTAATTTCTTTTTTCTTTTCTTTTTCTTTTTCTTTCACTCTTTCTAGTTTTAATTCCGACATTTAAATTCTCAATATAGAAGAAGATTCTCACCATGATAGGATAATTTTTATTCACAGTTTTTGTATATGTTGGTTTATATTGTCTCTGACAAAGGGTCTCTGGAAAACTCAAAAGTGAGTTGAAACATGTAAGAGCGTTTTAGTAAATAAAGAAGTTTCATACTTCAATGATATATTATTTTGCGTGACGTCTTCTGCGCTTGACTCCTACTGCCTGTATCCTTTCCAGTTATTTATTATAATACTAATATAACTTTTGTTTCATAATAACACATTAAGACCTTGCTTGGCTTGTAGTCTTATACTTATTATTAGTTTTTTTTAGAATTTTAGAAAACTTTTATGATTTATATTATTTCAGGAATATTTAGCGTTAGTTGGGAAATAACTCATTTAATTGACATCAAATTATCAAAGTCAACGAAATTCCATCGAATTGAAATATTGCTCGAAATTTGAAGTTTATTTCAATGTTTGTATTTTTTATAAACATTTTTTTAAAAGAAGATGAATATATTCATCGTTAAACAAGCAAATTATGTAGTATTTATTAGAACATCATTCATCATCGATATTTTATTTTGATATCAATTCGAAGTTATTTCGATTCACTTCGAAAACAAAATTTGTTTAAATTTTAAATTATTATTATTGTATATTAATTATTATCTTTTATTAAAACAAAGAGTTTTCTTTTTTGTTTAACAATAAGATGTAACAGTTAATATATAATAATAATAATAATAACAATTTTATTTTAAACATTTTTACGGATCCATATTATTTTAACGATTTTTAGAGATCATATGTGTAAATTTAAATTTCATTGGCAATGAGTTTTCAAAAGTTAATTGTAATTAATAAAATACATAAAATATACACGAAACAGCGAAAACATCTGATTAAATTAAAAATGTAATCATAAAAAGATAATTATTTTTTTGTTAAAATATTGTATTATTGTATTGTTTAGAGCATCGAAAATTTATCGAATCATTTTGAGCGTCAAAAATTCATCGAATCGAGTATCATAAATTCATCAAAATCGATAAATATTTCGATCATTTTTCGTATTTTCATTCACTGAGGTTCTAATGATTGCTAGGGTCGCGATGAGGCACATCCTGCTGGAAGAAGTGCATTTATAAAGTGCTTTGAAATGCCGTGCTGTATAATATCAAGCAAATCATCTAGCATCCATGTTGTGAATCCTGAGTGTGACCTCGGTCATACACAGCAGAAAAATGATAGGCAAAAGGCGCCTAAAAATGAGAGCAATTCAACTAATGGAGATAATCCCGACAGAAAAACACCGGTCCGCCAAAGTTATTGGTGGATAAAGAGCGGAGGAAACAAACACGGAAGTATAGTAAGTACTTCAGGTGATAGTCCAGATATCCTGGAAAATTCACCTTCTGCGGAGACAAGAATTCTGGGAGGGGGGGAGGAATTATCTATTGTTTTTACAGGACTTCTACAATAGGGGATCATACGATAGTAAGATCAACTCCAAATATGTTCTTAGCTAATAATTGTAGCCTTGAAGAGGACAATAAATATCTAGATTTGAAGCTTAAAGAAATAGAACTATTGTGCTCATAAATGAGCAGTGAAATCAAAATATTTTAAGAAGAAAATGAAAAAAATGAATATTGAAAAAAGCTAATTGCAAAGCTAATTGCAAACTAAGGCAAAATGAGGCAACGTAGTAACGTGGGCAGCCCGATATATTGCACGAATAAAGAAGAATTAATGTGCGAAATTGAATCTTCAAAAAAAGAGACTTAAAAAAAAGCAGTCCCTTCGTCAGAAATTCAACAATTTGATAATGCTGAAAAAATAAACAATAAACAAATAATGGAAACAAGGACACTAATAAGGAAGCAACAATCGCTATTTACACATATTAATGTGGTTTGAATAGAGAACTATGCCAATCTGCACTCCTTGCTGAACGTGGACATGCTAATGGAGCATAAAATCACGATTTTAAGCAATAATGTATGCAAGATTAATATTTTCGGCCTTGATGTCTATAGGAGTTTGACGAAAAGATTGAATGCAAAAAACATCCAATTGTAAAAGATCAATATGAGTTATGGCTCGAGGACTTCATGCATCGTGTGCAAAAGAAAATATAGTAGAGGACCTGTATAAAAGAAGTTTTAAAATACTTGAATATTGTCCAATGAATATCATCAAGAAAAAAAAACAAAAAATAATTAAGGCGCATAAATTATCACTAAATGGGCTTCTTCTCTTTATATTGATATGGTTTAGTAGGTATACTAGGCGAGTTCTAATCCACTGTGTGTAATGTACGTATATGCAGTATGTATGTGTGAAGGATCCGAGAGTGGGAGAAGTACGTTGTTAGACTTAGGGTTCGAGAGGGGCGAGAGGGAGGGGGAGGGACTAATGTCATTGGGCGACGGGACCGCGGGAGAGACTGGCGTTATGAGAGCGGTAGAAGGAGACAGAACCGATCTTGTTATTCTCTCTCTTTCACCAATTATACGATGCAGTTCTCTCCTTCTAACTCATTGTAGTTCTACATTTACCATCTTGCTCTTTCTTTTTCTCGTTGCAGTCCCATACCTACCATATTATTCGCGGTCTCTCTTTTTCCCGTTGTATTCTCTCCCTCGTCTTTTCTTCTCAATTTTATTAAATAGATTTATTCAACGATTTTTAAAATGATATGGCTTAGCGTCTAATTATAATATTTTTTATTATAATATTAGGTATACAACTTTGCTTCCGCCGTTTTTTTCCAAAATTCGAGGCTTTATTGTAAAAAACTGGTTATATATTTATGATTCAAAGTATTGTCCATCGCTGGCCACTACTTTCTCCCACCTTTCGGGTAGCGTACGAATCTCGCGTCGAAAAAACTGGTCATCTTTTGAGGCTATCCACGAATAGATCCAATTTTTTACTTCTTCATAAGACCGGAAGTGCTGGTCAGCCAGGCCGTGTGCCATTGATCGAAACAAGTGATAGTCAGAGGGAGCAACGTCTGGAGAATACGGCGGGTGGGGTAGGACTTTCCATTTCAACGTTTCCAAGTATGTCTTGACCACTTTCGCAACATGGGGTCGAGCATTGTCATGCTGCAAAATCACTTTATCGTGTTTCTCGTTGTATTGTGGCCGTTTGTCTTTCAATATTCGGCTCAAACGCATCAATTGCGTTCGATATCGATCGCCTGTGATTGTTTCAGTCGGTTTTAACAGTTCATAATACACTACGCCGAGCTGGTCCCACCAAATACAGAGCATGACCTTGAACATCAAAATCACCGTTCTTGAAGCGTTGAAACCACTCACGACACATTCTTTCACTAATAGCGGCCTCACCATAAATATTTGAGAGCATTCGATGAGCCTCAGCCGCAGATTTCTTCATATTGAAGCAAAAAATTAAAACCTCCCGCAAATGACGAGAATTTGGCTCGTAAACTGATATTTTCAATCGAGAATAACTTTATGATGCAGACACAAATCGACTAATGTTTCTATGGGATTATGTTGACAGATGCCCAAGTTTATTGTATGACGTCTATGATCTATTTATTTCGACCACCACTTACCGCTAAAGCCATCTATAGGAAAACGGCGGAAGCAAAGTTGTACACCTAATAGGATTATCTCAGAATGTATATAACACGAGAAATTTAAATATTTTATTTCATATTTACATCAAGAATGTGTTACTAATAAACGCGATACTGTAAATATGTTGCGCAATATTTGTAATAAAAGTTCTCTTATAGAATATGAATTGGTATTAGGTGTATAACTTTGCTTCCGCCGTTTTTTTCCGAAATTCGAGGCTTTATTGTAAAAAACTATACATTTATGATTCAAAGTATTGTCCATCGCTGGCCACTACTTTCTCTCATCTTTCGGGTAGCGTACGAATCTCGCGTCGAAAAAACTGGTCATCTTTTGAGGCTATCCACGAATCGATCCAATTTTTTTACTTCTCCATAAGACCGGAAGTGCTGGTCAGTCAGGCCGTGTG
>NW_012130074.1:904267-921600 GCF_000143395.1 Atta cephalotes
TTGATCGAAACAAGTGATAGTCAGAGGGAGCAACGTCTGGAGAATACGGCGGGTGGGGTAGGACTTCCCATTTCAACGTTTCCAAGTATGTCTTGACCACTTTCGCAACATGGGGTCGAGCATTGTCATGCTGCAAAATCACTTTATCGTGTCTCTCGTATTGCGGCCGTTTATCTTTCAATGCTCGGCTCAAACGCATCAATTGCATTCGATATTGATCGCCTGTGATTGTTTCAGTTGTTTTAACAGTTCATAATATATTACGTCGAGCTGATCCCACCAAATACAGAGCATGACCTTAGAGCCGTGAATATTCAGTTTGGCCTTCGACGTGGAAGCATGACCGGGAACTCCCCATGATTTTCTGCGCTTGGGATTATCGTAATGAATCCATTTTTCGTCCCCAGTCACAATGCGATGCAGAAATTCCTTCCGTCTTTGCCTTTCAAGCAGCTGTTCACAAGCAAACAAACGCCGTTCAACATCTCTCGGCTTCAATTCGTACGGCACCCAATTTCCTTGCTTCTCAATCATTCTCATGGCTTTGAGGCGTTTTGAAATGGCTTGTTGAGTCACTCCCAATGATCGTGCCAATTCTTCTTGATTTTAACACGAGTCTTGCTCAAGTAATGCCTCCAATTCTGCATCTTCGAAAACCTTCTCTCTTCCACCGCTATGCCGGTCTTCGACGTCAAAAATCACCGTTCTTGAAGCCACTCACGACACGTTCTTTCACTAATAGCGCCCTCACCATAAGTATTTGAGTGCATTCGATGAGCCGCAGATTTCTTCATATTGAAGCAAAAAATTAAAACCTCCCGCAAACGATGAGAATTTGGCTCGTAAACTGACATTTTCAATCGAGAATAACTTTATGATGCAGACACAAATCGATTAATGTTTCTATGGGGTTATGTTGACAGATGCCCAAATTTATTGTATAACGTCTATGATCTATTTATTTCGATCACCACTTACTGCTAAAGCCATCTATAGGAAAACGGCGGAAGCAAAGTTGTACACCTAATAAATATACATGCTCGACACAATGTTTGAGATTAAGCATAGAAAGCAAAGTTGATGACAATCAACTTTGCTTTTTATGCTTAATCATCATATACAAAAATTTTTCGTGCCTTCTATGTAAGGTAGAATTATTCGATTATCTCGAGTATCGCTAATTTCCACATGAGTTACTAGTCCTACGCTGATTCCTATGTCTAAATGTAAACCTTTTATAAATTAAACCATTTATAAATCATTAATGAGTATCTTATTGTTTTTTCTCAGGCTTAATGAATACTCCTCGTTTTTTCTGTACGACAAAAATTGTATTAATATTTAAATACAATATTTTAAATATAATAATGATGAAAACGAAATACTTATCACTAATCCCACATTTCCTCGGGCTCGCCGACTTCATACAGATGAAGTCCAAACAATTAGTGTAGGTCAAAAATCTATTTAAATCTTCTTCTCGGAACTTTGGTCCTCCCACTCGTCGAGCACCTGTCTATTATATAATAATTTTATTAGTCTAATACTTCGCCGGTGATCTATATTAATAAATTCTCATATCCTTATATCATGACGTTTGATGTTCTGATAAAAATATATAAATATCATTAATTAAAAAAAATTACTTATTTATATAAAATGGTACATAAAATGATACATAAAAGCACAGATTTATTCACCAAAGGCATTTATTTGTATTCCTAATTCATTTTTTAAACGAAATGTTCCACAGACTCATTATCAACCATGAGCGCCTTAAATTAAAAAAAGAATCATTAAAAACAAATTGCACTAAAAAAAAAAATCACACACGTATAGTAAGATTTACTCCCCGATCCAGGTATTCATAAGTAATTTCGAATACTTCCTGTAAATCGCACATTTTCACTATGAAATCTGTTAGCAAAACTGTTAGTAAAACTGTTGCAGCGATAGAAATTACTGACACACTGTCCGACTGACCTGCTAGGGATTGCACGAAAAATGTAAGTAGCAATACAAAATTGAAACTTTTTGAAAGTGACTTAAAAATATAAATATACAATAAAGGAACATATAGGCACAGTTAAAAATGTTTTTTAGAGATAAATAACATATTCCGAATTAATACGTTAACATATAATATTGTATACGTTTCGATGAAGATTTGACATCAACAGTACAGAATATTGGTTACAATTAGATTAAGTGGATGTCTTTTACATGTGTCATTGCTTCGATGTTACAATCTTGTTCATTGCAAATTAATATTTGGTTCTCATATAATAATTTTGTCTTAGAATATAATTGTCGAAGTGTAATATTAATAGAACGTTGTCTGGCCAACACAGAATTTTCAGATTCTAATTTATGATAAGAAAAATTACTAAAATTGTTAACTAAGATTGTATTTTTTAATAAGAAGTAATATTCTTTTAGAAAATATTTTTCACATGTCATTAAATTTTTTTAATTATTGGATATTGTAATTATGACCAACTTACCTATTCTTATCCCAGTCTATGTTGTGATTATAATTAAATTGATGGTAAGATATTACTGACATTATATTTTCAGACTTTTTTATATCTGATTTATGTTCTTTTACGAAAAAGAAAAGTTCTTTGTTGTTCTATATCTAAAAAACATCTCAGAAAAATTCAAAATTATAACAAAAAAATTTAATTTTAGAATTGCCTATAAATGAACAATTTAAGCTTGTTTATTAGGACAAAGATAAGACAAATATAGAAGATTATGCAAATGTTGTGTACAAAATTACCTTGATTTTTTTCATATGCAAAAGAAAGTTGAATATTCGTATAAAAGAACACAAATCAGATATAAAAAAGTCTGAAAATACAATGTCTATCTCACCAACTTAATTATAATCACAATTGAGATAATGTGATGATCTTAGATTCGGAGCAATCATACTTTAGAAGGTTAGTCTCAGAGATGATACATATAAAAAGACAAAGCTCCGAATTAAACAGACAAAGTGATACAGATCGATTTCCTGAAATCTTTTTACCTATAATTGACACACAAGTGTACTCCTACTCTCTAATAATTATTCTCTCTCCTATTATAATTCTGTTCCACACTAATATATAAGAGTGACACTCGAAACGGTTTATTCAATATTTCAATTCTATCAGAATAATTCTTTTATCATCATATATTTATTTAACTTTCACAAAGAACTGAAAAAAATTTGTAAGGATTGTTGTTTTAAAAATACAGATATGTTGGTCATAATTACAATATCCAATAATTTAAAAAATTTAATGACGTGTAAAAAATTTCTAAAAGAATATTACTTCTTATTAAAAAATACTATTGTATTAGGTGTACAAATATATTAGGTGTACAACTTTGCTTCCGCCGTTTTCCTATAAATGGCTTTAGCGGTAAGTGGTGGTCGAAATAAATAGATCATAGACGTCATATAATAAACTTGGGCATCTGTCAACATAACCCCATAGAAACATTAGTCGATTTGTGTCTACATCATAAAGTTATTCTCGATTGAAAATGTCAGTTTACGAGCCAAATTCTCGTCATTTGCGGGAGGTTTTAATTTTTTGCTTCAATATGAAGAAATCTGCGGCTGAGGCTCATCGCATGAATGCTCTCAAATACTTATGATGAGGCCGTTATTAGTGAAAGAATCGTAAGTAGTTTCAACGCTTCAAGAACGGTGATTTTGTCGTCGAAGACCGGCATAGCGGTGGAAGAGAGAAGGTTTTCGAAGATGCAGAATTGGAGGCATTACTTGAGCAAGACTCGTGTTAAAATCAAGAAGAATTGGCACGATCATTGGGAGCGATTCAACAAGCCATTTCAAAACGCCTCAAAGTCATGGGAATGATTCAGAAGCAAAGAAATTGGGTGCCGTACGAATTGAAGCCGAGAGATGTTGAACGGCGTTTGTTTGCTTGTGAACAGCTGCTTGAAAGGCAAAGACGGAAGGGATTTCTGCATCGCATTGTGACTGGGGACGAAAAATGGGTTCATTACGATAATCCCAAGCGCAGAAAATCATGGGGAGTTCCCGGCCATGCTTCCACGTCGACGGCCAAACCGAATATTCACGGCTCCAAGGTCATGCTCTGTATTTGGTGGGACCAGCTCGGCGTAATATATTATGAACTGTTAAAACCGACTGAAACAATCACAGGCGATCGATATCGAACGCAATTGATGCGTTTGAACCGAGCATTGAAAGACAAACGGCCGCAATACAACGAGAGACACGATAAAGTGATTTTGCAGCATGACAATGCTCCACCCCATGTTGCGGAAGTGGTCAAGACATATTTGGAAACGTTGAAATGGGAAGTCCTACCCCACCCGCCGTATTCTCCAGACGTTGCTCCCTCTGACTATCACTTGTTTCGATCACACACGACTTGGCTAACCAGCACTTCCGGTCTTATGAAGAAGTAAAAAATTGGATCGATTCGTGGATAGCCTCAAAAGATGACCAGTTTTTTCGACGCGGGATTCGTACGCTACCCGAAAGATGGGAGAAAGTAGTGGCCAGCGATGGATAATACTTTGAATCATAAATGTATAACCAGTTTTTTACAATAAAGCCTCGAATTTCGGAAAAAAAACAACGGAAGCAAAGTTGTACACCTAATAATTAAATACATGTAACTAAAAATTTTAGTTAACAATCTTTTAAAAGTAATTTTTCTTATCATAAATTAGAATCTGAAAATCATACATATCATACAAAATAGCAACTTTGCATTTGTTAAAGTCTAGATTCAGATCATCATACAGATAAAATTCAGAGTTCAAATAAAATTTTACATTGGTTAATTTACAGCTGTTGCTGTAAGTTTTACATGATGTCATAATATTTTTTTATCAGTCTGTAAATTAAAGATAACACGGTTTTTCTAGTTGAAGTCTTAATAGCAGTCTTAAGCCTAGGAATACTTCGTTGTACTCGACAATAGGAGGGAGAACTCGTTTTTGTTTTCAAGAACAGAAACTCATATTTAGATATCGTCTACTTTACAAGGCTTGTAGCATAGATATTTATTAACTTTATTTAATTTTATAATCTTCCTGACAGCACGCTCGGCGAAAACTCGTGCATTGTGTGCACATACTTGTTGTATGCATTCAACGCAACGTGAGACATTTACCATTGTACTTTGAATAATTCAAGTATTGACTCTGTGGATCTCCCACTATGTAATTGTTATCATTGTGCACTCGTATCAAAATTAATTCGACGACCACGTTTGTAATCTTCGCAAAAGCCCAACCACATGCTGAGCGGTATCACAAAAATTAAAATATCCGTCGTCTGTCATTAGACTTTTCGCGGTATCATTAGAGTCGAGAAATTCCGCATTATGTATATTATATGAGACTTCATTGAAAAACGTTGCATAACCTTTCATAAGACTAGTTATTTCAACGTTTCTGCTACGGTCAATCTCTATAGCATTAAGTTCATATCGAATTGCATCGAACATGAATGCCACGCAATTATATCCAAGCTTTGGCCGGAATGTTTTTGATCGCTGTCTTCTGGCGAAAAAGTCTTTAGTCTATTTAGCTCGTTCAGAACAAGTATCTCATGTTATTGTTGTATCACTTTATCGCTGTCACCTCTATATATGCAATCTAAGTGATCTCCTTTCCTCGAAAATCGAGCAATCCGTCTTGATTCACAATGCGAAAGGTCAGATTCGTAATGTAGCATACGATGATCGATCGAATCATCGAAGGTAAATGATCTGTATTGGTCTTTCCGAAATTTTACATCCTGGTGGCACGCTCGGTGATACTCGTGTATCGCGTGCACACACTTGTCGTTGCACTCGCAATCACATTGCATTCAACGAATGATGCTTATGTTGATATTGATGATATTTATCGATACGTCTGATTCATGCTATGTCGTAGTTCCAACATGCGATTCGATGAAAATCTTAACAGCGATTCAATGTTGTGAGGTTTGATAAAATTTACTCAAATTGTTGATCTTGATCTCATTCTTCTTTGTATGTTATTAACGTGGATAATTAATGGGTACTCTTCATTCTCTTTGCGAAGCGTTTTCTCTCTCGCAGTATCATTAAGATGAGATTATAAAATGATACGTCTTAGACATTCGTTAATATCATGTATTTCGTACGATTCTTCCGGAATGACAATTTCCTTGTCTTCGCCCAAGTAAAATTTATTATTCAATGAATTTGAACATTAGATATCGTATGATAAGTTTCAAAGTCTGTCAGACCGAACTCGTAATCGCCATTGCTCAAATCTACGGCTGGAAAGTAGCAAACTGGGATGCTATTCTTACCGGTCAACGTAAATGTTAGTGACATGTGTGAATAAATACTGAGTTGAAACAATGCAATGTCAGTTCTTAAAATTGATCGTTAATCATCTATAAAAACTGTAGACACAATTGTCCACAGTTACTGATCTTAACGTTGATAAGGCATATAATTATACTCAATTTGCGCCACATCCAGATATCGCAATTCCTTCGGTGATCGAAGATTGCCAAAACTATCAAAGTAAACAGCAGATCTCCGCTTTGCGTACGCCACTTAATGAGTACCTGATCTCTCGGCATTATTCAAATTTACGATACCACTTCCGTTTTGATATATACTCCGCCTGTTGGTAATGTAGTAAAGCATAAAAATACTTCTAAAATATGGAATGAGTATACGTTTTATCAGTTGTTGCAGTTCTATGTTAATACACCGAAAAAAAAGATTGGTTGCTGCAACAATTTAAAAGTAAAATATGGTATAGCATTTTTATATGATGCAGCAACCAGTTTTTGATTGTAGGAACAAATTTTTAGTTGCGTTAGCCTATCCGCAATGTCAGTATGATTTTGATAGGCTATACCATAAATAAAAATGCTATATTTTATTTTCTAAATTGTTGCAACAACTAATTTGTTTTTTCAGTGTAGTTATACACTCTTAGGCATTTTTATTGTTTCTTTGACTTTTTAAAATTTTTCTTAGTTTTCTCTTGAGATTCTTTATCTACGCTTATATGGAGCGAGGTAAACTTTCCATGATACGATTATCATGTTTCAGTTCTTCCCCAATTGACGCTATGCGGCTTTATTGTCATTATAGCTTTTATGATTCGCGCTGCCACCAGCGAACTGACGACTTCCAGCAGCGGTAGAACAGATAAGAAACCGCGTTTTATCACCAAGAATATTCGCTTTTTTGATGTTTTCTTCTTCTTTCTTTTCAAATCCATACCGATTTTGATTTTGGCTTTCATATAGCCGCCCAAACAGCTGAACAGCTCTCGAATATTTTATCAGCTACATGTCATTTCGCGAAATCCTTATTTCGTGAATAAGTTATGTCGTGTTCGTGACACGCTGCGATTAATGCCTCGATCGCCTCTAGTCAGTCGCTTTTCTAAATATGTTTCTGGACCGCAAAATTGATATCCGGGGATATGTAATTTCGAATGGAAGTTTGTTTATCGCGTGATTTAAAAAGCCACAGCCTTTTATTGTTATTGACATTCGCAGCAATTTTTTATAAATGATGCCGAATCATCGATATGCGATCGATGTCAGAGCAAATTATAATGTTTCAAGCATCGATGTTGCTGAACTTTTGAATCAGCCTTTATATGCTCAGGTAATCTGTTCCATAGTTGATGTAATTTTAAACTCTCGTAACAAAATAATTTTCGGTATATATATTCTAACTCTTTGGCGGTTAAACTATATATATCGCAGTTGTTCGATATAATAAGAATCATTTTCAATACTGGAGTATAGTTCAATACTGGACAATAGTTTTGTTCTACGCGCTTCTATAATTAGATCTACTCTCGATGCAATTTTTTTCAATTTATATCGTGGAGGGGATGAAGATATGAGATTCGCGTTACAATTGCAACGATCAAAATAATTAATGTCGACAACAAAATACAGACTGAAAAAGAAATACGCAAGCATGGAAACATGTTGCCGATTTCTACGTAGCATTATCTGTGATTCATCAAACTGCGACAAAACAAACATGTTGATAACTTTACTAGAAAGTTCACACGCTTCGAGAACGTGTACATGTACATTGTTGCAACAATCAAAATATCGATATGAAAAATGTGTTAGCCCCAATTGAAGAAATTGATTATTTTACGTTCTCCAATAATAGTGATGTCGTTTCACCGAACGAGACACTTCCATTTTTATCTTTGATATATGACGACATGTATACGATAAGCAAGACGCGACCAAAGAGTACTTTACAATGAGTCGACACGCGGACGTTGACTGTTTTTATCTTTGTCACGTATGCAAAGATACCGAAGCATCTTATATGTGATAATGCAAATCTGTTGAAACAGGATGGTACCATCTGAAATATGTATACAATGACTGATGTAAATGAAATATGTAAACATCGACGTGTCTTACGAGGATTTCTGCGAACTCTCGCTGCTATTGGCAACAAAAGTCTGGATTCGTAGTGATAGACAAAGATAGTGCGCTTACGAAGGGATGATACAGAAAAAGATTTAATGAATTTGCGATATCGTAATGTGGTTAATTGTTGTCGATACGTCAAGTATACAAATACATTTTCCTCGAGTGCAACATGGATAGCAGCAAGAAGCTGAAGGATTGTGCGAAGGTAGCAAAGCAGATTGCGAAAACGAGTAATTCGTAAAAAGCATTATGTTTTGAAAACTGGTAAAATAGAGGAAGACATAACGAGAAACACTTTCAGCTTCTCTTCGAGCCTCTGAAATAGATTATCGAAAACACCGCGGACAAAGAATCTCAGCCGATTAAGAAAGAAATAAATGTTGCAAAGAATAAAAATATTAAGAAAAGAAAATCTAAAAATAACGAAGATAATGAAAATGATGATAATAGTTTCTGGATGGATAAAACATAGCTTGAATTAATACTATCCTAAAAAGCAACGCACAAAAAAACTTGTCACGTTGGATTTACTTAATTCTACATCGACCAAATCATGCAAATTATCATACGAACGTTACACTCTCCCTTAGCCGAAAACATTCGTGAAACGCTTGAAACATTAGTTAAACAGTCTTTGCAAATGCAACAAATTCGTGAGGAGTTGCATGATTAACTGGGATCGCTGTGATAAAAATAAACATATTTCTCGATAGTGAAGAGAAAACGAAGATCGATCACTTTTGGCATATATTTCAGCGAGAACGACACAATGCTCGGTGATAAACAGTTCGAATTAGACATGAATGATTTCGTGATTGTAGATGGAATAAAGTACAAAGGTACATCTGGTTGTACGAATTAATTTTCAAAAGAATTCCCGACACGGGACACTATTTATACAGAGGATGATAAACTAGCATATAAAAGTATACTGTTAGCAATGAATGTTCATAGGTTAAGTCATAAAACAAATAATTCAATAGTGGATAGCAAAAGATATAAATACAAGAATATAATAGCACTCTTGGTGTCAGGTAAAATACAAGTTGGAATGGATATACCACGCGCCAGGAAACTAAACAACAAGTCGCTCAGGTAAAAAAATTGGAAAAGTTGTAATGTCACATGCCATGACTCTAAATAAAAATAAAATTGATTATACTTTTGGGATCTTAACGAATTTGTGGCTCGTCTTCGATTGCTTGAGGCATTGCGGGCAGATCACAACGCTCACGATAACGAAATGTTGTCCATTATCGAGGAGCTTCATGAAGCTGGCCTTATTATAAATTGAAACAATAATTTTAGTCAACATCGAAATGCCGATTAACATTTTACGTAAGATCTTTGTGACATTTTTTGCATTGTATACCACGATAAAAAATGTCTGAGAAGAAAAGTTTCGGAAAGTGGCGACTGATGGAAGAACTGCACGCCCCAGCGAGAAAAATTTTTCCACGCAGACATGTCATAATTTACGGATTCGATGACCGATAGCAGACTGATATGATCGAAATGCGCCTTTATACACAATTTAACAAAGACTACCATTACATTCTCACCGTTATCAATGTGTTAAGTAAGCATGCATGAGCTGTACCGCTCAAAACAAAGAGTGGAAATGAGATGGCTGCAGCGATAGCAAAGATAATTCGAGACGATGGAGGATGCCTGAAAAATTTGCAAATATGGATATTGCAATATAGAAAAAGAATTTTACAATATAATTTTACAAACGTGCAAAAACTCTTGAAAAAACACAATCATTATTCAACGTATTCCGTAATGAAGGCGTTCGTCGTCGAAAGATTCAATCGTACGTTGAAAAATATGTGAAAACAATTTACGCACAATGAAAATTATAAATGGATCGACTTGCTATCGCATTTCGTGTCACAATACAACGCACGAAAACATCGAACTGTCGGTATGCGATCTATCAATGTAACTCCCACAATTGCCGACAAACTTTTAAATACGATATACAGTACCGTAAAGGCCGCACTCCTGATTCAAAATGTGTGATTCGGTACGTGTGACCAAAGACGATCTTTGAGAAAGGTTACACGCCAAATTGGATTACGGAAGTGTTTAGAATCGTTAGAGTACTGAAAATTAATCTCGTGGTGTATCTTCTGGAAGATTACCGGAAAACTGGTCGCTGGAAGATTCTACGAGTATGAATTATATCGCGTTGCTAATCCCAACGTATATCTAGTTAAAAATGTGTTGCGCAAAAAAGGGAATGATGTTTGCATGAAATGACTGGGATTTGATAATTCACACAATTCAAGGATACACAAGGACATTATATATGAATGTATTTCTCTATATTTATTACATATGCAAACAAGTAAATGAGATTTTTTTTATTAAAAATAATATGAACATACAAAAATGAGTTTATTATTACAAATACATAAATGTGTAAAAAATGAGATTCATTTTATTTATTTATCTTTTTATAGCAATATTTAATATAAAATAAATTTTATGATGTCCCCATAACAGTATGTCTGTAGAATCTGGCACAATGTATCGCTTGTCATTGTATGGACTTAGAGCAATTTTCGTTTTCGATATCGTGTATACTTCCTGCAATTTCTTATGCACGATTGCCTATGCGTCATTTCAATTTTATATTTTATTAGGTTATTTAGACATCGTGTAATTATTATTGTGCTATCGATCTCACTATAACGTTACTTTTGACGCCTTTTGCCTTCTTCATATCCTTCTTCCCATCAACGCGCAAAATGTACATTTTTATTTTTATTTTAGCCTGAAGAATTTGATCATGATGCGCTGTTATTTTCATCTTTCCCGAAATTTTAATTAGCCCGAAATTTTTTTTATTAGCAAGCGGAATACCGTGCATTGTTGATTGTGTAATCGCTAGTGTCAAATCAGTCAACATCGCACAATATTATAGACAACATTTTCACAAT
This sequence comes from Atta cephalotes, assembly GCF_000143395.1. Classification (NCBI taxonomy): domain Eukaryota; kingdom Metazoa; phylum Arthropoda; class Insecta; order Hymenoptera; family Formicidae; genus Atta; species Atta cephalotes. Next base: position 915,680 of record NW_012130074.1, read on the forward strand.
ATTATAGATGTTGACGCATTTGATATAGTAAATGAGACTATTCGTATCAGCGTACATAACTTTGTATTTATGATAGAACAGTAACATAAACTCATGATGAATTTCATACAAATATGTCTTTGATATACCGAGGAAACATATAGCTACGTATATCGATTTGTCGAATTCTTCATCTCGAGTTTATATATTTCTATTGCGACTAGATTTTCGGAAAAAACGCTTCTACTCTGAAATTTTGGTTTCGCTTTCATTGCCTTCGCACCATATCTCTCGTCCCAATGCGTTACAAGTCGTATGTCGACGTGATTGCACACGTTCTCTATAATTTTACCAAATACATCATTATTCATTGATTTATACAAATTTTTCTCTAACTCATTGTCGGCAAGAGTTCCAAAATTCGTGTTGAATTCGATGTATTCGCGAATGGAGATTGCAGTAAATTTTTGCGATATTGAGACCGTGACAGATACATTGCTATAGATTGCGATAATGAATTACGTAACGCTTCTTATCAACAAGGTAGCGAGAAACTTCTTCTCTTGTTTGAGTGGTTTCTCGCGCTCTTAGACAGAATAGTAGTTCTGTAGTGTCGTGAAGATGTTGCGGATTTCAAGTCTACTTCAAGAATATAGCCAGTTAGGGAATCTGTCGCGATAAACGTAACATCAAAATTGTTTACATCGTTGACCCATCGAAAATCGGCGTATGATAATGGTTGACACATTACAATTGTACAAGTTGTCAAAGTACATAAGGTATATTTTCGATGTACATAAGTATCGTTTCGATGGATCGTACGAAGGTATGTATTTGTTGTTAGCCTGTCGGTTTGAACATTGGCTAAGACCTCCACGTATTCGAACATATCGATGTCCATAAGAAGTTCATAAGAAGTTCGAATTTTACGTGTATGTAAAACCTGATAATAATACGCGGGATCGATAACTCGCGAAGCAACTGTTACGGAAATTTTTGAAAACGTCGGCTAATAATGAAATGTCTATCTTTAAATATAGGTCGCTATATTTACTGAGTATTTGAATGGAGAACCGCTGCCACACGGCGTGTGCCTAATCGCTCTCGCATACAATATCACCTATCAGCGAATTATAAAATGATTCACGCGATACGAGTACTTGATTTTTTCTAGACCTTTTCAACGCAGTCAATGTACTCGTATGGAAATACCTTTATGTGTAAGAAAATCGAAATCCTCCGCGCTAAGATTGAAAAATTTTGACTGTGTAATTTATCGAGATACAACGCCAATTTTTCTAAACTGGTACTGAAAAATTTGTAAAAATCAATAAAACGTAATTTTATATAATTTTTCTGATTATTTGCGGTGTCATCGACATATTTTGTAAAAAGAAATATATTTTTCTTTTGTTATAGGAAGTTTGTTTATGTCCTTATACACGATAGCTATATTCTTGATGATTGAATATTCTGCGGGACCGTAAAATAAATTATCATATTATTCCAATAAATTATGAAAAATTATGAATGCAATATAAATCTTTGTAATTCAAATTACAATTTGAATGCGCGGGACCTCTGTATCGTCCAGTCAAGTGACAATAATCACGTACCTGCGTGTTATTCGATGCAAACGATTTTTCATACACGTGGCAGTACGTAGCGTTGTTAAAATTTATCAAATTGTCTCGTATGAAATCTGCCATAGAAACGTTAGTGGACAAGATAATCTTTATTTTATACACTAAGTTTTTAAGTTCCTCGGCGAACCACGCAATCGTTACCGCAACTTATATATACACAACGAGTCGTGATACGAACAGCGGACATAGTATGCTAAACTAAATACCCGATGCTGGTTCGTGTAATTGGATGTTTCGATATCCCTCTCGATCTTCTTCTCGTTCGGCGTAGATTATGAACGGGATATGTTTCTTTCTGATGCTACTTTTTCAACTACTTGTCGTCTTCGCTTGATAACTGATGATACTTAGTTCTTCGCAATCTTTGATGCGAGCTTCCAATTTTTTCCTCCAGCTAAAGTAGTGCAAACATCTGGAAAAAACAAACCAATTATTATTTTACTTTACCAATTATTATTTTATTATTACTTTACAAGAAATGTTGTTGAAAATATTTACAATTTTTTTATTAAATGTATATGTATCTATTGCAAAAATATTTTTTATTCTTTTTTTATTGATTTGCGAGCTCACGAGGTAAGACAGATCCTTGATCCACGCAAAATGCTCTGCGTTGTTTGTTTCGATCCTTTAAAGCAACATTCTTATTTCTCTTCATATCGGTGAGTCATAACGGAAGAATCATCATTTCTTTTTACTTCTCGACGCCATATATGTTGATGAAAATGTCGTTAAGATTTTCAAATCTTTTAATTTGGTTCAGCAACGGAAGCACAATGTTTGTAAGATTTAATACCAGCAAATAAAGTAGATATGATGATTTTCGATGAGCATTTCTTTGAACTGAGTGTAGAGCGGCTACCACTGATCAGGCAAAACATGCGTTGCCTAAGGATTGCATGTTAATCACCACTGTCTTCATTTTAATTTCCCTCAGTAATTCAATGTGGCATTTCGCGTGCAATGGATTGTATTTGTTTATGTTAACAGTCAAATTTAGGATACACAATAGCGTGCACTCGCTATCGTGCTTCTGAAATTCCTCCAGCGATGATGGGCTCGACAATATGCGACGCGTATCATTCTTGTAAATAGGACGAACAAAAAGATTTATAGTTTTTCGTACTGATATTTTTATTTGCGCGTTCACCTGATACGCTAAATTCATCATTAAACACGATGTTTACTTTAATATTGTCATGTCTCTGTGTAACAATTTGCACACTCAAACACAATTTCTCTCGCGTCTTCAAGAAATTGGCGAGGTTCGATGTGTCCAGAGTTTATTATCGCGCCGGTCGATATACGGCTTTCAAACGCTGTATCTATCTCACGCTGTGTCGGCATCCACTTGCATGAACCGTCCACACACCGAATCCTTTAAACTTTCGAGTTGCGCGATACAAACAACGATTTTCAACATCCGATCGATTTAATGCTGTTTTGTCCTTCCAGCAATTCGATGAAATTTGTTGTTATTCTTACGCAAGAAATTCTTCTGGCGTATTTAATTGAGCGGGTTGTTCTACCAGATTGCGCTCCATTTGCTCCATATTATAATATTCTCTTTGTTACAGTCTTTTTATTAAAAAAGCTTTGAGAAAATGTATATTTTTAATACGTTTTTGTATTTTTGACAAAATTTTCACAACAGCTTGTATCACTATGTGCAAATAGGATACATGTTACATGGCATTATTTGATAAAGGAAACCTTTCCGAACAGGAAATTATCGAGAATTGCACATACATCAGTATCATGATTTCCGGCACGAAGATTTAAAAATTGATCGTTTATTTTTACGATGCATGATGAGCAATATGACTATCAGTGTAGTAAAACTCAATGCAGCATACTTTTCCCCAGGACGTAAGGTATTTGAGCTTGGTTTAAATCTCGATATATTACGTCAATTATATCATCATCATTCTCCATATCATTGCCGAAATACGAATTATTTAACAGAGCATAATCTTCATCACGGACATTTCCTGGTCAGACATTTCTTTATGTTGATCATTTATTTCTTCGTCCATCATTTCATCCTTGTGAGATGCAAAATCCATTTTTCCATTAAGCATATTGATATAATACCGCTATAACATTGAAGAAAACTTCAAACTCGATTGCATGAGTGTATCTTTTCGTTTTATATCGCGTTTCTTTGATATGCTGCGTGTCTTAACATGTTTTTAATGTGTATGAATGTTTTCGAAGGGCAATTTTATTGCAATCGCAGCGATACGCTAAATTTCTTATTCTTATTTGAAAAGAGTGTCGAAACAGACGTACATCATTGTTGATGTAATAAAAAAAGGTTTGATTAAAAAGGTTTGATATGATCATCTTAGACAAGGCTTGATCAGAGTGCATTTTTGTACATGCCATTCCAATACATCAGTTACTTTCCACTGCAGCCACTGCAGAAGAAACATCTAAGAGTATTACATATTAAAATGTTAATCGAGAGTTGTGAGTTTCCGTTACTCTGTGTAAAAATGGAAACAATTGTTCGTCAATGATGCATTAAATTGCAGTAAAGAACTTGGATTGCGAAACGTCTTTACTTGCAATACTAATACATGATGCTGTAAACTTAGACGATCGAATCAATTTAATTTACATTTATGTCACTTACTACGCGAGAACCTCGTATCCGATATCCTTCCATATTGCAACTGTTCTTCAGTAATCAATCATCAAAGTATAAAGTATATAAAAAGAAAAAAATCCTTATTTTAGGATATATAAAAAATGTAGAAAGAAGCACTTTAAAAGAAGAAACCTGGACAATATGACGGCATTAGTTTCTTAAATGGATTCGAACAGCTATCGTTAAGTTTCCTCCTAAGAAAAAAATCTCAAGCTATGAACTATTACATTCCGATTCAACGGGATGAAGTACGCGGGAAACAGTAAGTTTGTGTTTAATTACATAAAAAATTTTGTTTGCACATTTTATTATACATTTTTATATATTATACATTTTATATATTTATATATTTTTTCTACGTATTACTTACTTTCTATTTCTTTTACAGTGTGTCTTCTCATTTGAAATCTCGCTATACGTCTTACATCTTGGAAAGGAGACACTCATTAATGCCTGCAGTTTATAAATATTTAGACATAGAAATCAGCATAGGACTTGTATTCCATGTGAAAATTACAATTGATGATAATCGGATAATCCTATCTCACGCAACATGGAAGGCATCGACAGATCGAAGATATTGATCAACTCTTGCAGTCTGTAATTCATCTAACCATTTAAGGTCTAAATTTTGATGGAATTTTGTAAACTGTATGATAAATACAAAGTAAAATTATGTAAATGTTTGTATATGATCAATCTTATATTTTATGCTTGATCTCGAACATTATATCGAGCATGTATATTTAGGATTATCTCAGAATATATAACACGAGTGAGAAATTTAAATATTTTATTTTTACGTATCTACGTCAAGAATTACTAATACGCGAATACTGTAAATATGTTGCGCAATATTTGTGCTAAACGTTCCCTTATAGAATGTGAATTGGTAGCATACGCTTTGAATTGTATGTTATATGTTACACGAATAAAATAAAAAATGAGAATATTAAAAAATAAATATTAAAATTACTCTCTGTTTAAAATTATTTATTCCTTTGTCTCTATACCATTCCTTCATACCCCATATATTAAATATTTCTTGATAAGAAGGCGCTCATTACACTAATAAAAAATATACTTAGATGCTAGGTCATATCATTTTAAAAATTGTTAAATAAATATCATATCTATTTAATAAAATCGAGAGAATATAACGAGGAAGAGAATACAAAGAAGAAGAGATACCGCGAATAAAATGGGATTGCAATGAAAGGAAGTAAGAGAGCATCAGTAAGATGTTAAGTATAAATCCGCAACGTTGAAAGCAGAGAACATTTTATAATGGATAGAAAAAAGAGAATAATATGGCGGGCCCTGTCTCTATCGCAGATCCTGATGATGCCAGTCCCTCCCAGTTCCCTCGCCAAATGACATCGACCTCTCTCTCTCGGTCTCCTCGCCCAGTGACATCAGTCCTTCTCTCTCAAACCCTAAGTCTAGCAACATACTTCCCTCACCTTCAGACCCCTCACACACACACACACACACACACACACACACACACACACACACACACACACACACACACACACACACCGACACACGACACACACGACACGACACACACACACGACACACACACACGACACACACACACACACACACACACACACACACACACACTACACACACACTAC
>NW_012130074.1:921620-937985 GCF_000143395.1 Atta cephalotes
AAGTAACGTACTATTTACTTAACGTACGTACTATAAGTACTACTACTTCGTCGTTCGTTTCGTTCTACTTTACGTTTACTTACTACGTCACTCTCTCGTCTCTCCTCCCCCTCCCCTCCTCTCTCTCTCTCTCTCTCTCTCTCTCTCTTCAACGCTCGAATATATATTTATCTCATTTTAAAATTTTAAGGGATTTCAAACAACGCGAGCAGACATATCTTGAAGCAGACTTGAAAAAACTTCTTAAGAAAAAGGAATTATTTTAAATGTACTTCTTCGTGAGAGAGAACATTGGAATACGTTCTTTATATATTTACAGATTTATATATTACAGAAAATAAGCTGGTCCACCTAGAGAATACAGGATATAGACGAGCGAGAAACTTACTAATAATTAAGCAAAGTTGTTGTGTCTGTATGAAAAAATATCTACGGACAAAAAACATTCGCGAGTCGTTCTGTCACGACTCGCTGTGCCAATCCGTTCCATCTTAAAATTTTGCACATATTTAATATAAATGTAAAGACTCCTCACTACAGATAGTGAGTTGCGTAAACGAAGTTTTTGAAAACCTCGTTAAAAAAGTATGCATCCTGTACTTAATGTTTCAATCGTTAAAAAAAGTTAATGCGAGAACACGTAACGTTTACGAGAGAACAGTCCAGAGATTGCTGCGATGGCGAAGAATGTTGTCGGATGCTGGATCCAGTTGTATACCTTCATCGACAATTTTATAAACATTACATATAATAGCTCTCGATATGTCATTTTTCGAAGTGCGTGTATTGAGACATTTATATCATGGCATTCCACATGAAATTAGCCAATTAATTCGAATCGATGTGCTAGTATCTTTGTATTGTAGATTCGCGGAGCTTCTTTGCGCTTCGCTATAATAGAAAATCGATAGACAAGTTCTTCCTTTGTTGTTAGTTGAATTATAATAGTGCTTCTTCATGATGTTCATATACTTCCAAAATGATTTTTAATTGTGAATTGAAAGTCTTTGAAGAACTAAATCGAATTAAATCAATGTAGCGAACGTTCGCTTCGATGTCCGTTTTTCAGTTTATTGATTAATAAGATTTAGAAAGATGGGAAGAGCGGACAACGTTATTTAGCGATTTAAATGTAAGATGGAGTTTACGAAGCTTTCATTTTTATCGCTTTCATGTACGTTGTTAAACTCTGATGTATACGTTGTTGGACACGCATATGATATATCGATAAAATATTATAATTCTAAATGTCACACCGTGATATAATACATTATGATATAATACATTATGTAGACCAAAGAAATTATAAGAAACGCCACAAAGATCTTCCCGGTTTCACATTTCTTTTGGAATGTTTAAATGTTACCAATTTTTTTTTACAACATCGAGAAGAAATTATATATTTATTCCTTTCCAAAGATAATGAAATGCTTTTAATATCGAAATACAATCTCTATTAAAAACCTTAAATGACATATGTCTCATTTTTCGTATATAATTCTATTTACATTGCACGAAAAATCCATTCATCGTCAATCCAGAAAAAATTTTCCTTGGAATTTTTCTAAGCTCAATCTTGATGTCAGCCTCTTCTCTTAAATGTTCTTTTATTTTTCATTAACGAGAACTGTCGAGGGTTCATTATCTGCGTGGCCATCATTTCTGAGATGTATGAGGGGAAGTATCGTTTCTTGCGATCGAAGTGACGTTGATGTTGTACTTTTATAAACACATGCGTACTTGTATTTTATACCGATAGTGTCTCGTATCACGGCGCGATAACGGAGATGTATCCGACGAAACGAGAACACGCACATATCGTGCGTTGTGATGTTCGGGATCGCGCAATTGTGACACGTAAGAAAACGCAGAGACGCTTCATCGACAATTATCTCGAAGAGCGACACGCTCATTTCATGTTGTACCAATGTTGTAGAAAAGGAAATAAAGTTACGATCCCATAAATCGTATGGACAGAGATATTGCCTTCTGTGTTTTTCAATACCTTTATAAGCACTGAACAACGTTATTTTTTTCCTTTGCTAGAATTATGATATTCCTTATCTTTGACTGGAATATTTTCTATGAAAATATTCTAGTTCAAGGTAAGTAAATGATACAGTTTTAACAGTTTCTATTAACTCATATTTTTGCATCAATACAAATATTGTAATATTTAAGAAAAACATTATTATTTTGAAAAATGTTTAAAAATAATAATATATGTGCTACATTTCGAAAAGATTATAGTTTATTATGCATTCATACTTGGACTCATAACGTCATTATATATATACAATATAATTTTTATTTCCAATTTTTTCTTTTCACTTCTACTAATATCAAACGCCAATTACATTTATGTATTCTTATAATAAACTATAAGTTGCGTATTATCTTCTAGAAATACTAAAATAGTTACTAATTAAAAAATAATAATGTAACGAAACAATATTATTATATTATTTTACATATCAGATTTTTTGGATGCGTTTCATTTAACATTTGCAACGTTTGCGAGTATCATTTCGTCTTTCTTGACAATTGTCATTGAATATTAAACAAGATGATACATTGCGAACTTTAAGCGGAACATATCCTTTAGCGATTTCTCTTTGTTTTTACTGATATTTCTTTCGTTTGTTTTTAATCTTTTAAAAATTTCTATAATTTCTTTATAATTTTTAATTTTTCAAAAAATTTTATATAATATAGGAATTAAAATATAGTCTCTATAAAACCTTTATAAATTCAATATTAATACAGCGATCATATAATTAAATGCGACTCCTCTGCTGACATAGATAGGCCGCGATCCGATAGATAGGACGCTCACAACGCTTAAAATCATTTTATACTTGTTGTTTGTCAAATGTTAAAGAACATTAACAAAAACAAATGATGCTCATGAGCGTTGTCAACATAAATCGGATCACGGCCATAGTGAGAGCATGCAAGCCGGACAAAACTGTCACCTTGCTCGCGAGCGATTGAATGTGATGGGTTGGATATATAAGTAATAACCAATCATATTCATTTGCTCGGCAAGCAGACTAGTCGCTTTGTCGACTTAAACGCGCCCAGTGGCATCTACCGGCTGGCATAGTTTGGCATATAGTTTAGTATCACCGGTTAAACATAATCAACGAAGTCATTGCCGGTTATTACACACAATTTTTCATAATTTTTGTGAATATCTATCAGTGTACTCAGGTATTGGAAGGTTCTGTTACTATAATTAAAAATGAGTAAAGCACATCCACCAGAGCTTAAGAAGTGAAGTATATTTTTTTCATAAGCCGATGCGATCTCGCTATCGGTATTGTTATTCTTCACATTTTTTTTGTTTCATTATATTATATTTCCATATTAATGTTTCTGTACTTTTTTCAGATATATGGATAAAAGATTATCCCGTAAGTAACAATGCAAATATGTACTCTAAGTCAAAGTTATATTTCTAAGAGAAAGATTGAGATTATTTGAAAAATAAATCTTACTGAAAGGTTAAGTTTGTTATAGTCTTATAGAATATTAAAAGATTTCTTTGGTGAAAAATAACTTCTTACATAAAGAAATATTTTCTGAATATTTTTTGTATTTTATAGAATAAACATGAATTTTGTTTTTGTAACATAAAATATTTGTAAGAAGACTAATTGCGAGCATATACAATTAAAATCATTTTGTAGTTTTATTATAAGACATGCAAGAAGTACTTTAGTATATGTAGAAAGTAATATAAATTCTTTATTTTAATTTTACTCAAAATATCTTGCAGTAAAATTGAATGGTGGCCGGCGTGTTGTTGGAATATTGAGAGGTTTTGATCCATTTATGAACATGGTCATAGATGAAAGTATAGAAGAATGCAAGGACGGTACTAAAAACAATATAGGAATGGTGGTAAGTTTTGTTGTGATTTTATATTTATTTTTATGAAAGCTGATTATATATATAAAATAGAATATTTTTGTATTATTATTTATCAGTATTTATTATTAGTATTTATCAATATTCTATATTTGTAGGTAATTCGTGGCAACAGCGTCATAATGTTAGAAGCTTTGGATCGAATATAATACATATTTTATTAGAACTTATGTCTATCTTATCTGTATCTTAAATAATTATATTTTTAAATAAATAATCGATTTTTTTGAGATATAATCAAGATGTTGGCAATATTGGTCTCTTTGATAATTCAAATAATGAATTTTTTTATGTATTGTAAATGATTTCTTCGATGGCATTATAGCTCTTATTGAGTCTTGATCTTCTTAAAATAAACCGTTTTAATATGAACTTTAGTTTTTGTCTAATTTTATTATAGTTGCAATTTTTATGGTATCAAAATGTTTTAGTATCCAATTTATACTCTGGAAGATGAAGTTTTGTTTTTAAAATTTATTGTGTTTAGCTTTTAATCTGAAAGATGAGACAATATTACAATTTATTCACGGATTATCTTAGGATTAAATTGTTTGGGATACTTTGTTTCTATTATAGTGGAATATTTTCCTAATCAAATTTCGTGTCATATATATGCAGTATCATTTATAGCTCTAGGAATCAAAGTATGTAAAATTGGTCGATAAAAATAAGAGATAGAACATGAAGACGATTTATATCTATTTCTATTTAACTATTCATAATATATTATAAAAAGAAAAGGATATTGGCCATCTTTACACTTCTTTTATTTTTATTGATCATATTTGATATATGAATGGCACATATTCTTTTTATGTCTTTGCTAGAAAATATCATTCAAATCTCTTTTGTTTGACAAACGATTCTAGTAAACTGTAGGAAGTTATTTAGCATCCTTATCCATCCTATCATAAACGGTTTGAAGGAAAAATGACTTACACTTGATATACAAACACGAATGCTTTATTAACAATTTTTTATTACAAATGTAGAAGTGAAGATACACGAATTGTATATACTAATTTGATTTTTATTATACTTGTCAATACATTGAGAAAATAAATAAACTTATTTTATTGATCCTGACACAATTACAGTAAATATATCATCACAAATATAATTAATTAATTTAATTCTTCACAAAGTATATGATATTTTTTTCATAATCTTTATCAATCCTCTTCATATTATATTTTCTACTACATTGTAGTTTTTTATATGATAAAATTTATATTTTTTGTATCCTAGAAAACAATATTTCTATTTGAATAAAATAGATATCAATATACTAAAACCTAAAAAATAATTACATATCAGTCAGACCAAAAACGTATGTATTTCGTACATCATTTTGTTACATTAAATTTACAATTGTAAAGTAATCTTTATAAACAAACATGTCATTATATTAAAATACATAATTTAATATATTTCCTAACTTGAGATTTACTCAAAAACCATCTATTATAACGATAACAGACATGCGTTTCAAGCTATCTATACAGTGCAAACATATATTTAAAGAATTGATATTAAAGAAAAATTTAGAAAATAAATGCGGAATATATGTTTCAAAACAGATTTTATTTCTGTAGACAATTATCTACAAGTCTATAATAAAAGCATGACTATATTAAAAGAAATGTTTGATTTACAAGGCACTTAATATTTCATTGATTTTTCGCGTTCAGGAACATTACTTCCTATCCTCAACAAGTGATAGATGTTCTCGTAATAAAATATTTTATGACAATTGTATGATAATTATACCATCCTTTTATATTTCAGCAACAAGACAAAGCACAGCAGATCTTAAATATTTCACGATGTATGCATAATTTACATACAAACTTAAATTTATTATTTAAAATATTTCAAGTTATTTTTTTGTACTGTTTTGCTCTTATAGTAAATTGTTCTATAAAATAAAAAAAGATTTCACACATACACACACACACACACGCACGCACGCACGCACGCACGCACGCACGCACGCACGCACACACACACACACACACACACACACACACACACACATACACACACACACACCGTATACGTATACGCACTAACACGTAGTGAATTAGAACTCGCCTACCTACTACGTTTGAACATCAAGAAAATCTGGAAATAATCCACGAAATCAAAACAATACTTAACACGGTGATCAAAACCATGAGAAAAAATACAAGAATTACTGTATAAGGGATATCAAGGCTTTAACCACACACAAGTTTATTGTCGGACAGAGTCGCGGTGTCAAATATGCCGGGAAACATTTCATTAAAAACTGCAACATCAGCAGAAAACTCCTAAATGCATAAATTGCAGAGAATCGCATCTGGTAAATTATAGAGGATGTGAAATACTTTCAAAAAAGGCGTAATCAAACCATGAAACTGCAAAAGCAGAAAAAGCAGCTACCAAGCAAGGAAAAACCAAGCAATGAAGAAATAAAACGTGAAATGAAAAAGAAATTGACTACCCCAAGTACAAAAACTTTTGCATAAGTGGCAATGGTTGATAATAAATAAGGATGCTGACAGTTAAAAATCAGAAACACTTGCACTCATTCTTCATAAATTGGATGAGTAAATTGCTACAAATAAAATGTTATTTGACAGGCTTAATAAGTTGGAAAATATCATTAAAAAAAGCAATGCTAATAAGAAAAAAATGTTGTTTTAGGATCGCAGCATGGAATGCCAATAGATTTCTACATATAATAAAATAAATGAGTTGGATATATTTGTTCGGACTGAGAAAATAGATATATGTTTAATATCTGAGATTTAATCTGAGATTTATCTCACGAAACAATCTCTTATTAAAAAAATATATGGATATAAAATTTATCACATCATCCATCCTTCTATTTAATACAACAAGAGAGATGGAACTAATTAAAGATTCAATACATAGAAAATACAAAAATTGAGCTTGAGACAATGCATATCTCTAGCGTTTGTATTCAAATAAAAAACATGGAATTAAATGTCTCAGCGACCTATTGCCTTCCACGCTATAAGCTGCAGGAAAGTGATTAATTGGATCTGTTTAAGACACTAAACCGCAATTTTATTATTGGTGGAGATTTTAATATACATACTGAAATATACATACTGGAGATCAAGACCAATTGAACGCCGATTTTTCACATGTGAAATGCTGCTTGCCAGGCATAAATGAAAGGGTTTTTTGCATCGTATAGTCACTGGTGAAAATGGATCCACTACGATAACCCAAAAAAGAGGAAATCATGGGGACCACCTGGCCATGCTTCAACATCGACAGCCAAGCCGAATATTCATGGAAAAAAACTCATGTTATGTATTTGATGGGATCAGCTTGGTGGCGTGTATTATGAGTTGCTCAAACCGAACGAGATCATTACTGGGGCTCTCTACTGAACACAATTGATGAAATTGAGCCGAGCATTCAAGGAAAAACGCGCTCACTACTACTCCAGGCATGACAAAATTATTCTTCTGCATGATAATGCTCGATCACATATTGCGGCGCCGATCAAAACCTACTTAGAAACACTCAAATGGGAAGTTCTACCCCACCCGCCGTATTCTCCAGACATTGCTCCTTCCGATTACCACTTGTTCCGATCGATGACGCATGGCCTGTCTGAGCAGCACTTCACATCATATGAAGATATCAAAAATTGTATCGATGATTGGATTAGCCTCAAAAAATGAAGTGTTCTTCCGACGTGGTATCCACACGCTATCAGAAAGATGGGAAAAAATAGTGGCTAGCGATGACCATTACTTTGAATAAAACATTATGTATCGTTCTTTCACAATGAATATTAATTTTTTATAAAATTAATTTTTATAAATTATTATTTAATTTTACTTAATTTTTGATAAAAAACAGCGGAAACTTATTTATACTCCTAATAGTTCTTCTTTCCGAAATGCAGCTTCTCTTGACCATTCCATATTGTAAATCCCATCTCATTAACCCTAGTTCGTAGCCGTTCCCTCTTTCCCTCTCCAGTTAATTCGAAGCTTCTTCTCTTGTCTGCTATATAATAATTAGTTTTTATGAGATAGGATATTGGCCTATCGTTAACTTCTATCCTGGAGGACCCTTCTGTCAAGGTTATCATGTCTTAGTTGAGAGATTTCGGTTTTATGGTGCCAACACACTCGCCTTCACACACCTATTCTACTATAGGGATAGAATTTGCTAGTATCATCGACCAGTGCTGACTTAGGCATTGCTTGGTAGCAGTATTCATTCGGCCTAGGTACTGCCCATTTACTAGCTATTCATCCTTCTCCTTTATCCAGGCTTGGGATATGCGTTTACATGCGTAAAATGTATCACACGCGCCGGAATTTGTAAGCAAAATGCCAATCCTAAAAGAAGTACCGCCTAGACTAACCAGCCACAAAACTAATTGGGCTTCAAATCGGAACTAGAAAATCGCATTGAATTGCAAGTACCAATAAAAACTACTGACCAAGTAGAAAAGGAAGCTGAACTATTAATAACATACAATAAGCGGCATGGACAACATATCTCTGAGAAATGAATTGAGGAGTTATAGTAATGTCAGTTACCCACTTAAAATTAGACAATGTAAAAAGAAAAGCATAAAAAAAGTGGCAAGTAAATCCCCGCAGGAAAAATGATACTTAATCGATTGGGCAACTAGCTAAAAGAACTGTTTATTAAAGTAAAAAACCAAAGAATTAGCACATATCTACCTAGAAGGACTATCCGCAGATAAAAATACCGATTACTCGTTCTGGATGGCCAAGGGATTCAAAAGATCAAACATACAAGCACCTTCATCAGAAAGAATGATAATGGCTAGGCGAGAAGTGATAAAGATAAAGCGAAGATTTTCATGGATTCTCTTTGAAGAAACCTTCCAATCGTTTCCTAGGCAAATTACTGACAAAAATACGCTATAACCCCTATACGTAGGCAATGCAAAAATTAGTCCAGTAAAAAACGCTTAAAAGAACTTAAGTTATTCAGAGGCAACCTGAATGCAAAGAAGATTCCTAGCTATGATTTAATTACAGAGTAAGTACTTAAAGAAGATAAAGCTGTACTAAAAACTCTTACATCTTATCAACGCAGCCATCACATTGAAATATGTTCCTAGACAGTGAAAGGTATATATTAGGTGTAAAAAGAAATCCATTATTTTTGCATGAAATTGAATGGAAAAATAATGGATTTCTTTTTACTACACCTAATATATTATAATAATACACAAACCAAAAAAAATCCAAACAATAAAAAATCACATCGACCTATATCGTTATTGCCAATAATTTCAAAAATCTTTGATAAATTGTTGCTTAAGCGTTCCCGATCATTTAAGAGAAAATAATTAATTCCAAACCATCAATTTGGGTTTAGAAATAATCAATTTGGGTTAAGGTGATGATCCTCAGTAACTTCCAATAAGTTTTAGCCGTCGCCTCGTCCTTCATTAAAACGTTATTAATAAAAAAAGTTTAAGAAAAAACGTATACGATATCCCTTTTCTATCATATAAAAACACAGAAATTTTCTGCTTTAAAGTATATTTTACAACTTTCTGCGCGAAATTCCCACCTCACCTTCCCTCTTGAAGGCACACGACTTTCATATCTTCTTACATAATTTTTGTTCTTAAAGCAGAAAATTTTTTCCTGCTTTATTCTGCATATATGGTTTACGATACATAGTTTGGTTAGAGTTAGGTTATTAGATATCCATGAGTAATATAATAATCTAAGCCTAACCAAACCCGATACATGGTTTAATCAAGGTTAAGTTATTATTCCCATGAGTGTATAATAACTTTCTCCGAAATATTTACTCACATTTTCTGCTAAAGCAGTGAACTTGTGTTCGCGTGGAAAGTCGCGCGCCACTAAGCAATGAGAAAGATGGAATGCAGTAAATGGATATAGTTTAGAACAGTTTCTGATGTTATACATAAACGAAATAAGACGTTATTTTTTCAAATTTTTTTGGTTAATAACTTTTTAATGAAAGACGAGCGGCTAAAATTTGGAGATTGACAACATATGTCAAGGTCAATTGAGGGGAAGGGGGTCCCCTAATTTAAAGATTTACAAACATAAAAAGAGGCTCGAAAGAATCTATCAGTGAAGAATATAAAAAAGCCTATCAGAAGCCTACATCAATTGTTCAGATGCACAGAAAACTCTATATTTTCTTGTGAATGCAACAAAACGAATAAAATAAGCGTTTCGATTCGAATTCCTTCAATTCGGGTCCTTCAATATAAAATATAAATCGAAATTACATAAGTAATGCAAGTTCCAAGATGATGATTCCCGACAATTTAGCTCGTTCTTCTTTGTCCAAATGCCAAATTAGCTATGTAATGAATAACCCAATGATTATCAAAAATATTAATTTATACAATCATAATATAAAAACTTACATAAAATAAAACCGAAGTCATATACATTGTGTCAATAAGTAGAATTACATTGCTCATCAGAGTGTCAGATTTGCTATGTAGTCATTTAAGAGAAATATAAAAAACGAAAAATTAGAAAATTATTAAAATCATTTGTCTGAATTTTAATTTTATTAACTTGCATGTAAACGTTTCTCGCGACTCGATGTAAAAGTCTTGAGGTGTCAACAGTCGAAAATGAAATGAGAGTCAAAATAATAAAGTCATATAAGTTATTGAAATAAAAATAAGAACAAAGGAGGGAAGACAATTCCGTAAACAAATTCATAGTGGGTTTAAAGAACGTATTATTTTGTAAATTCAAACTCTATTTCTGTTGCTTTGGATCATTTTTGAAATTAGTCTTTTATTAAACATCCTTTCTTCGTCTAACATCTTGACATTTTTGCAATCAAAATCATGCTGACTAATTCTGTGTTCTGTTATTACGGAATGCTGTATAGTGTTCCAATTTCATGTGATTTCTATGTTTATTTATGCGTATCTTCAAATATCTACCTATTTGGTTCACATATAACACTTCACAATTCACAATCTCGACTATCAATTTTATATACAATGTATGAGATACTTGGGACGAACATTTTTATGACTCCTGATGAAATCTCTAAGATTATTAATCCCCTTATATGCTATGTGTATTAAAAAGTCTTTTTAAAAAAATTTTTTGATCTTTTTTGATAAAAGTAATATAAAAGGGATTATAAAAAACCTGTGATTAATTTTATATAGCATTATTGTCCATTGTCTATAGGTGTATTACACTGGTCATTCCATTGTTTAAATTTTGTTAATTTTAATTAGCAAGCATGTGCTGGTAAGACTGATATACGAGAACCCTCGTTAATTTCTTACGAGAGCAATTTATTTGTAAACTCACTAATTCGATATCAGGAAATATGGCGACGCAACTGTTAACTTCGCAAAGAATAGTGAGATTGGCGGAACAGTGCCGATAGTGAATGCGGAAATAGAAGCAGAGATAGGTCATCTCAGAGACACTATAGGAGAACGCGCGCGCGAAGCATCAATCCAAAGTAGATAAGAGGAAATATTAGATAGAATGATGGAAGCAATTACGGGATTGCAAGATAGAATGAGCAGATTGGAAATTGCAAATTACGATCGCGAAAACTTCTGACTAATGTACGATATCAGAGCGTTAAACAACACCTATGAACGGACGCTGGATGACGGGAAGCAAGAAATCGATCCGTGAGATATCTAAGATTAAAAGATGCACGGAGTTTTATATCGGAAATAAAGGACATTCACGTCAGAAGATGCAGGAATTCATAAGCACTAATACTTATGCGATGGAGAAAATCAACTTCGCGGAAAAATCAGCCTTATTAGAAGAAATATTAAACACAAAATTGAAAGGAAAACTTCTATTAGATTTCCAAATTAGAAGCATGGTAAACTTCGAACATTTATGGCGAGAAATAGAAATCAACTACTTAGGAAACGCGGAACACCTATAATTAGAATTTAACGCTTTAAAACAAAAGCCAAGCGAAAGCATTCATATCTATGAATGATGCGTACTTTAGTTATGGAGCTATACGAATCGTTGATCGAGAAACGAAAAAATACAAGCGAACAGAAGCGAGCCATTCTGGAAACAATTGAGAATCAAACGTTATTAAATTCGAACTGGGACTGCGCGAAGATATTAAATTAGTGGTATGATCACAAAAATATTCAAGCCTGCAAGAAGTTATCAATGCAGCAAGCGCAGAAGAACGCGTAAAAGGGCCTACCTCATGAGTAATAATGATCGCAATAAGTATGATCAAAGGCAAAATTCAAAAATTCGAGTGCACAGCAAATGCAGAAAAGTAGACTATTATGGATGAGACTGTCGGTCAAGCCATTACGCTAACAGATTCTTATTAACCTGAGCCGGTTAAATCAACCAATATAAATCGAGAAATTTTGCACATATTACAAGAAAACAGGGCATAAAAGAAATGAGTGCTGGTCGCTGAACAGACGATCCGAAGGACCAAACATGAAAAGACACCGACCGTAAGCCGAAGCGTGTAAACACTACAGAGATAAGACGAAATAAGCGACAAAGCGAAAGCGAAGAATCCTTGTATGCTAGCAGCGAAGAAGAAAAGGAGGAAAGGAGGATGCGAAAAAGGCAAACTGCGAGTGAGCATCAAATTACGCAAGTGACCGGAAATATACGAATACCGATCTTAGATTCGTGATATTATCAAAGAAATGAAGAAGAGTCGGATAAATCTACTATTGATACGGGAACGGATACGGGAACTATACTTACTTTAATTAAGGTAGGAAACCTGAAAGGCGAGACACTTATACGAGAAAAGCCAAAGAATAGCCCTCACCGGCATCAAGTAAAAACATCAAGTAAAAACAATCGGAAAAATAACAGTCACAGTGCGTTTAGGCGATAAGGAAATTCGACATACCATGCATATCGTGAAAGACGATTTCCCTGTCGATTATGAAGGAATCCTCAGAATGAATTTCCTGCAAAAGCACAAAATTAGAAGCGATCAGAAAAACTAGTTGCAAATTGACGGGATAACTTTGAAACTCCACCCATATAGAAAAATAACGCTGACCCTCCGCAGCGATAGTACGAGTGGTCACAGATAAGAACCATGTGGGAATAGTCAAATCGGAGGAAACTAGACCAGGAATATTTATCGGAAATTGCCTAGCACCCGACGAATATATATGTCCAATCAGCATGTTAAATACGGAAGGAAACATCGAATTACGCCACTCGTAACAATAGAAGAGTTACGGACAAGTAACCGAGAACACGTACACACACCACAAAAGATAACGAGAATGGCACACTAACATTACCGCGACACAAGCGTGTACAAAAGCAGATAAGAACCGAGCATTTAAACAAGGAAAAAAAGAAAACCATCGAGCAAATATGTGAGAACTTTAATGACATTTTTCACTTAGAAGGAGATATATTAACATATACAACAGCGGTAGCGCATGAAATCAGCGCACCGATAATGCACCCATAAATGTGCGACCTTATCGGTTGCTGGAAAAACAAGGTAGAAGTGAACCAATAAATAAAGAAGATGTTACAAAACGATATTATTAATCATAGCACGAGTCAGTGGAACGCGCTACTACTGATCGTTCCAAAAAAAAGCGACACTTCAAGAAAACCAAAACTTAGAATAGATTTTAGAAAGCTTAACGAATTAACAATAGGCGATTCATTTCCTCTACCAAATATAACTGACATTTTACACCAGTTAGGAAATGCCAAATATTTCTTTACACTGGATTTAGCTTCGAGATATCACCAAATTCCTATGAATAAGGAACACAAAAATAAAACTGCCTTCTCTACGGACATTATGAATTTAATCGAATGCCGAACGGCGGAGATTGATGCGCTGGAGGTTAAAATTAGAAGAGTATGATTACAAGATTATTCATAAGGCTGGTAAGGATAATACCAATACAGATGCTCTAAGTCAAAATCCGATCCAGAACGCGTACACAACACGTTTAGTCAAAAGAGAAGAAAGACAACAACAAGGAAGACAAGGAGATTACCACAAAGGAATATACGAAGAAAGAGAAACAACAAATACTATGTGAATATTATGATGCCCGCATGGGACATCAAAAAGTATCACGAACGATAAAGAAAATAAGATTGCTATTGACGTAGCATTATGAAGGATGTCGAAAACTATATTAGTAAATGCGAATTTTGTCAGAAAAATAAATAAAGTCAGAAGACGAAAATGCATCTCGTATTAACAGATACACCCGAAAAACCTTTCGAAAAGTGCACCCTTGATATAGGACTACTATCAATTACGAACGAAGGAAATAAATATATCTTGACTTTCCAAGGTAGCCTGAAATTCAGCAATACCAATCGAAAATCAAGAGGCGTCAACGATTGCTAAAGCATTTGTCACAAAAATAATAATGAAGCATACCCGAAAAGATCCTTACGGATCAAGGCACTAATTTCACGAGTGAATTATTTAAGAATGTGTAAACTTTTGAAGATTGAGAAGATACAGACAACAGCGTATCATCCCGAGAGTAACGGGGCGTTAGAGCGTTCACACTGAACTCTCGCGGAATATTTACGACATTATATAAACGACGAACAGAGACGAATGGCTACTCTACGCTATGTTCACCTATAATACTACCCCGCCACAGGATACATTCCATTCGAACTTATATACGGTCATCAAGTAACAATACTAACCGCTCTATCACAACTTCCGAAACTAACTTATGCATATGATGATTACGTACAAGAAGAGAAAGACTTCGCACAACAAGTCAGGTGGCGAAAGAGAACGTAAAACAAGCCAAAATTCAGGCCAAGAAACAAACGAGTTGCGGAAAAAAACTTTTCAAGTGGGCAATATGATTCTACTCTATGACGAAACGATAAGAAGAAGAAGAATCGAAATGGATAGGCTTATACAGTAATAGAAAAACATAACGATGTGAATTACATAATAAAAATGAGACGAAGACAAATACGCGTACACGCGAATCGAATGAAACTATTTATTGAGCATTAAGCGGATAATTATATAAAATAGAGCAAAAAATCGACAAATTAGTAGTAAGCATGATAATATAAGTTTAGAAACAATGGTTTAGAAACAATGAGGTACTGCTACTTTAATTCTAATTAATATCGTATGTATCATACTATAGTTAATAAGTGGAGACTAAGGCAGGAAAACGCAGAAATACAAAGGCGCAGCGACGACTCCATATTATATTAAACGATTGTAAGAAAAATTGTATATATGGGAAAAATTTTGTAAGATAATGGAGCGAGTTAAGGAAACTTGTATCCTCGTTTCCTTTTTCCATGGAGGGAGGGATGTCACGAATGCTAATTGCACAAGTGACAATTGCACCACGAACGTGCGATAAATATAAATATTATTATTAAATAAATTGCCGATTTATTAAATATATTCAAGTTTTAAATAATTAATATAAAATAATTAATATAAAAGAAGACTGAGTGAATATAAATTGTAAACTTAAGTTGCGAAAACTGTCTTCGCCCGATACGCAGAACATTGATGGGCCAACACGGAACGCTCAAGGATAACCCGAAAATTCTGAATAAGCGCGACCGCGGGCAGAATCAGAAATTTAGAAGAAACTCGTCGCATTACTTTGTCCGTCATTTAACGAATTTGTAACAGTACCTACCACAATGGAAAGTGCTAAGTGGAAGTTGTAATAAAATAATCACTGGTGTTACGTGTGAAACTAAATATATTCTATTCTAAAAAACTACAAAGCTGTCTATTATCATCTTCCGAAGTCCTATGTAGATCCACAAACCGTGCCGTGAAACACCGGAACAACAGTATTTTAATTATAAATGATGACAAAAAAAGAATTCCTTTAAACGACTATCTCCAATATTTTGGATACAAGGCATACTTATTTTTTTATCTTTAACTCAACATTATATAATATGTTCACTTACATGTTTTTATGATTATTTTAAAGATTCTAAATAGTTTATTTTTAAGTGAACTTTTTTCACATAAAATGTTTCAAATCTTTTTTATTTATTATTATAATGTTTAATTGTAGACTGATAAAGATAAAGTAACACGACGAAATGTCCTCACTTTATGTATTGTTGAAAATTAATCACTTTGTAAATCATAATCTATAATAATAAACTATAATAAAATTAAATTAGTTTTAATTTCAAATCTTAAAAGTAAATCATTTATTTACTTTTAATTAACCTTTCTTCTATTAGAGAGAGAGAGAGAGAGAGAGAGAGAGAGAGAGAGAGAGAGAGAGAGAGAGAGAGAGAGAGAGAGAGAGAGAGAGAGTAGAGTAGTAGTAGTAGTAGTAGTAGTAGTAGTAGTAGTAGTAGTAGTAGTAGTAGTAGTAGTAGTAGTAGTAGTAGTAGTAGTAGTAGT
>NW_012130074.1:938005-947322 GCF_000143395.1 Atta cephalotes
AGAGAGAGAGAGAGATTTCTTCATTATTTAATTACATAAAAAATTAGGGAATGAAGGGAATTACTGTTCCATTAGTTTTACAGTTACTTTTTATAATAACAATTTAATAATGATGTTGCAATTTTTTATGACTGTAATGATGTTTACATTACTAATTAAACATTGAGATTACGTTAAGGTTAGGAAGAGCATTTAAAAAAGTAAATTGTCATCACGTGTTACTTATTGAAAGAAGTAATGAGTAATACCATAATAAGTTACTTCGTTACGAGTCACATTAAAAAGTAATGTGTTAGTTACAAATTGCGAGTTATTTTTTTCAATAACGAATGATTTTTCCAACTCTATATATAAATAACTATTGACTATTCCAACTCTGATGCTATATTACAATATATTATAAAAAGTTCGCAATAAATCGTTATTGTAACATGGTAACTAATTGTAAATAACGATAATTAGAATAACTATAGTTATTTCCATTTCTTGTGTGATTAAAATATAATTTATCTCGATTTACCTGAATAAAATCTTTTTAATTTGTCATCCAGGAAGTAATACTTTGATACAATAACGGGTTGAATCGGCATTTGAGATTCAATTGCGACATGGAAAGCACCTTTCTTAAAAGGAAGCAATGAATTACCTGAATGGCGGTGTCCTTCGGGAAATAGAAGAAGCCTCCGCTGAAAGGATTAAATAGATCAAAATTTTTATAAAAGGATATTATATTAACTTCTATAGAAAATATATTATATAACTTCTATAGAAAATATAAGTATATTACTCTGTGATTACTGTTCGAAGTATATTATTGATTTAAAACTTGCATTAATTTAAATAATTTTTTCCTGTCAATATATTTTTTAATGCTATATTAATATATTTAACTATACTTTTTAATATTTAATATATTCTAATATTAATTTTTTAATGTTATTTTAAATCTCTATATCTCGGTTAATGATATAAAGAATATTACGTAAAGTCATCACCTTCGCCAGACGAATTGATTCCGCTGTAGCATTAATAATTTGGCATGATTCTCCTACATTTTTTCTATCAATGAACAACGTTCCCCAAAGCCAACACGCAAGACCGAATGGGCCAAGATACAAAATCTCCTTCTTCGAAATAACGGTGCAATTATCCATCGCCAACCATAATTCACCTAAAACTGTATGGCCAATTTTGTTTTATATATATATATATATATATATATATTTCCGTCATTTTTAAGAAGATAATCTACCTTTTTATTCGTTCATTATTATTTTAATGAATTTGTTTAGATCAGATTTTAATGAATTTGTTCAGATCACTTTTTGATTTAATAAACTCATAATTTCAATAATTAAAGTTACCACAAAGATCCAATGAACTTTGATGATTGATGAGCACGATACAGCCCGAATCTTTGACAATATTCTCTTTGCCGCGAAAATGAAAATTCATTCCAATGATCTTTGCTACTGTTACCACGCATCTGGCCGGCACTCTGAAAGATTTTATTTATATTTTAATAAAGCTCAAAAATTTGCCTTTATATATCATGTATGGGAACTTACAATGCGTTTCTCCAACTACCAATACGGAATAGCATAAACGGTACCCATAATCCCGCAGCTAACGCACTAGCTACTATGAAGAAGGTAAATTTAGCTCGATATCTCATATTCTCGCTCAAGGCACATAGCATAATAAAAACAAATAGCAGCACAATGCCAGTCGTTAAATAAATGCCGCATAGTACTCTGAAATCATACAAGATTAATTACACTAATTGTGTTAATTTATTATATTTCTAAATTTAATTTATTCTATTTGTTTTATTGAGTGAGGAAAAATTGAGAATTAATTTCCAATTATTTTTAATAAAATAAGATATATATGTATATAACCGTGCGCACGCGCGCGATAATGTGTGCGTGCGTGCGTGCGTGCGTGCGTGCGTGCGTGTGTGTGTGTGTGTGTGTGTGTGTGTGTGTGTGTGTGTGTGTGTGTGTGTGTGTGTGTGTGTGTGTGTGTGTGTGTATGTGTAAGATCGCTATTATTCCTATTTTTCTCCATAAGAAATCACAAATTGTTTGCAAATAATTATTTCATGTATGATCATAATAAACAATTAGAGCTTGTTATTACGTAACTTTTTCATACTATAATATTAAATCATGCAAATCGTTGAATGTCGAAAATTTTTGTGGATGTTCCTATAAAATAAATAACATCTAAGAATGGGAATTCATCATATTAAAATAAAAAATTTATAAATTGTATTAAATTTCACATTAAAAAATTAAGTACTTATATGATTAAATATAAAATATAAATTAAAATTAGAAATAATTAATAATTAGAAAAGTCACGTTATGCATAATAATGTAAATTATGATTTGCAATTCATAATTATCCAAGCAGAACAACAAATCACGATAATGTTAAAATGATGTCAAAATGATATTACTTTGATGTCATTTTAACATTATCATAATTTATTGTTCTGTTTAAGTAATATTATAGTATAAAATCAAGAATTATCTTTGATCTATGACTGATTTTATTATTAATTATTAAATATTGACCATTGATTATAAAGGCTCCGACAAGTTCATATAATATCACAGTAACGATATTAATTTCCAAACAAGTTTAAAGTTCGATTTCTCAAATATCGAACCAAACTCAGGAGATTGAAAACATCAACATAATTTTTAATTATACATCACGCGTTTCATGAATTATACTCATTTGGATTTATATTGGATTTCGCATTTTGTGATTATATAAATGATAATATTAATAATATTATACGTGTGCATATATTAGAAAAAAAAAGGTAAATAACATTAAAAAAACAAATTTAATTGCAAAATAATACATAATCCTATAACACTGTCTGGCATTTGTGAATTTTTTTCATTCACTTAAACAATGAATATTAATGATTTCAATAGATTTTTCGAATTTTCAACAAAATCCGAATTCGAAGAGAAAAGTAGTGAATTATTGGCTCTAATTTTTGCAAAAAAAACAAAAAAATGCAAAAGAACATGTTTTGCATTCTTAATACTTGTAGAAAAATAATGCAAGTCAATAGGACTATTGGCTTGTAGTGGGATGAAATGAAAACTTAGATCTTAGCCTTTAAGGTAAAACGCAAAAAATCTGGTATCATGACGTTAGAATATTCAGGAACAACTTTTTTCACGAGTTAGCATCAATTCCAGCACATGCTTTTTAATTCCTTCCGCGTGTTATTCCTTCTGTTTTTCAATGTGCTCCTTATTATTAATTTAACTCTCATTTTGTATGAGTATACCTTTATCTCTTACTTTTTTATATAAGTATACTTATGCCTAGTTAAAACTGAACGCAACAAACGTCAAGCAGCAGAGTATCAACCAATTAGCAAGGCGATATTTTTTACACTACTGTAAATATCGTCTCGCTGATTGGTTGCTGATCCACTGCTTGACGCTTGCTGTGTCCAGTCCGAACTAGATATTACGTTTTATCATTTATCATATGATGTCATGATAACAAACATAATAATATGCCGATGATATATGTTATATATCATCATCTATCACTGCGATAAACATTACAGAGATTGTATTTCTTATTTTTATTTATACCAAAATAGATTACCTTTTAATTTTGGTTTAACATTCTCTTCATCTTTTTCTAATTCTTAGAACTAGAAAAAAATGTAAAGAAAATTAATTGAATCAAGATTAAAATTAAATTACATTGGTAGTAACGGACGTTAATGTATTATATTATATTTATATAAAAGTCCGTGTTAATAAGAGATACGTTAGAAAACGTAGAGACATCATAAAAGACTAGCATAGTAATTGTGCACAATTCTAATTGCACAGAAAATGATGGACTTCTTAAGACTCGGTCACACAGAAAAGCAAATTTTATCAAAATCATATATAGAAATATTAACCAAGTATTTAATTATCGATCTTCATTTATTTATAATTAATATTTAACGAAAGGAGATCAAATGAAAATGAAATTATACACTGGTATTTGTTAACTAAGCTAGGAAATGATAATGAAAAAGCAATTTATTCTTCGATATCCATTTGTTTATAACTTAATATATATAACAAAAAATTGAATGGAACCAAAATTATACGCTGGTAATTCTTAACTAAGCTAGAAAATGATAATGAAAAAGTGATTCATTCATCATCAATCACTATTTGTTTATAAATTAATATATAATGGAAGAAGATTACCAAAAGGAAATTAGATGACAACGAAATTATATGCTGGTATTTGTTAACTAAGCTAGGAAATGATAATAAAAAAGCGATTCATCTCTATTTATTATTAATTATTATTTAATAAAAGGAGATCGAATGGAAATGGAATTATACACTGGTATTTATTAGATAAGCTAAGAAATGACAAAACGATTTATTCGATAATGATATCCATTTGTTTATAATATTTAACAAATATTTGTTAAATCAATATTTAACAAATGAAGCACAGATAAATCGAAATTATACGTTGGTATTTATTAAACTAGAAATGATAATGAAAAAGAGATTTATTCGTTTAACAAAAGGAGATCAGATAAAAACAAAATTATACGCTATAATTGTTAATCTTTAATTCTCCTAAAACTTATTATATTATATAAATATTATTTCACAAAGAAAAAGGATCAATAGGGACCAATTTTGGCCCTACAAATTTCGAACAACATATGAAAATTTCTATTTCTTGAGGTCAATTATAAAGTAAATTGCTTATAAAGATTTAATATCAACAATTGGCACTAAGTTAAATTCTGTTAATTTATAGTTAATTTCCAAAAAGAAAATAACAGTAACTTTATTTTTTTAAAAAAAGGTGTAAAAATGCGCTAAGAATACGTACTTTTCGTAAAGAATCATTTGGGACGGTTTCACCAATGCCAATTATTTAATTGGCCGTGAAACTGACTAATCGCGTTTATTGTTTAATAGAACTTAATACAAACTTATCTTTTTAAAAAAAAAGATAAAAAAAGCGCTAAGAATGCGGTTTTTTCAAAAAGAATCATTTGGGCCTGTTTCAATGCAATGAGCCAGGAATCCTAAAAAGTGGCCAAAATTAAAAATGTTGATTTTGCGTGAAACTTATTACTTAGGGGTTTTTGGAGTTGCTGATATCGAATCTGATGTTAAAAGCAAAAAATACATAATGATGGATTCAATATGACTATAATTGCGAAATTTTTACGGATTTGCGTGAAACTCAGTGCCTAGGAGTTTTTGGAGTCGCTAATTTCGAATCTAATGTTAAAGCAAAAAATTTTTAATGGCGCAATATAGCGAACCTAAACTTCAAAACTAGCAGAATTTATGTAAAAATTGTTTTCCATAATTTTTTTATGTTGCTAAATACAATTCTAAAAATTAAATGTCTACGCCTATGATTAGCCTACAACACTAGTTTTTAAAGTTACGAAGAAGTTATATGCGATTTTACACTCCTTCAGAGTGCTTGTTTTACGTGAATCTCCTTGTATGTGGAAATGTATACTGCTCGCTTGCTCGCGTTTTTCGTGATATTTACAGGAGTATTCATACAATAATAACATTTCATTTGTACATTCTGTGGCGATTTCCTTACTGATCCAAAATATTCGGCACATTGGGAATACGAATCGAACTTTCTATGAATATTTAGCTGGGAAAGTAGTTGACGAAATAGTGTGAGAAGAAAACAAATGTTAGTTTTGTTACACGTTCACTGTACAAGGTCGAAATTTCTATTTTTAATCCACTTTTGAATTTTTTGCTTTTAATATCAGATTTGAAATCAGTGATCAAAAACCACTAAGTACCAAGTTTAAATCCATCAACATTTTGAATTTTTGTCACTTTTTGGGATCAGCGCGCAGTTGGGGGCGCGGCAGTGATCCTCGCGCACAGATACGTTTGAGACAAATTCTGAGCTACTAGATGTCAAATGCCGCATATTTGCCACATATCTAAGTGAAAGTGTACAGTAATAGGAACAAAATGCCATTTCTATAAGAAGGGGAACGTAGGAGAATGATTAATTGGGAGGGAGGGGAGTAGGAAGTTTCTTATCATAAATTATGAAAATTTGACACTTTATATCTTTCCTTACTACAGCATGTATTACTTTAGGTTAATTATTGACTATTTTGCAAATGTCAACATCCCTGGAGATAAAATTAACGGATAGGCACTTTCATATTATACCAGCATATATCAAAATATACGATATATTTTCATAAATTGCGCGTTCGTCTTTTTAAACGATTTTTCAATTTCAAAAGACCTACCAATAAGAAAATATTTATAATATATTTAAAATATTTATACTATATATTTATAAAGATTATGCGTTTCGCGGGTTTCCTCTGTGTCCAGATTCATTCTTGGAATGCCAACGTTTCGTGAACTTGCAGTCCACTTCATCAAGGTTAGAAAGCACTCAAGAAGTCTCAAGAATAAGAAAATACTTTATTTCATAAAATTTATGTTTTTTATTCATAAAACTTATGTTCTTACTACTTTTGTTAATATACAATAATAAAGAAGATAATATAATTCTCTACATCAATATTAAAAGATGAATTTTGGCCATATTTTGGAATCTCTGGCCACTGTGAATAGGATTTTTAATTATTTTTGTAGAAAAAATATTACCAAAAATATATAAGTAACATATATTTACGATCTAGATTAAAATGTTACGCATATTGCAGAAAACAAATTCCACAAAAAAGTAATAATACTTTAATTTTTCTTCGAAAATATTTTTATTGAAAATCTTTCTGAATCAAGTAATAGTAACTTTAATTGTTCTTTAAAGATAATTACATAACAATTACACATGCCCACAAAAAAAAGTTCTGGGCTAAAGAATAAATATTAAGCTATAATCTAATGCAAAAATTATTAAACTAAACGATGGGAGGATTTAATGAACAAAAATTCATTCATTATTCACTCTCTTTACCTTGACCGTAGGGTTGTAACCACTTAAAGGTGCACCCTACCATTTTCGTAATCTACAGATCCTCCCCTTTCTAACGATAGTCCTTTTATAAACATATGGATCATTTTTTCAAAATTTTTTTCAATCAAAAACGTGTTTAACGTAATTAATGATATTCCTGGCCACTTTTTTTTAGACACCCTTGCGGTTTAGTATCGCCCTCGACACGAACTTCGATTTTTTTTACATTTCATACATAAAATTTATAATATATACACAAAATACAAATTGAACACTAGTATTTGTTAATTATTATTCATCAGAAAATATAGATGACCATTGTCTTGACGTTTTTACCGAGTAATTACATGGGCTGAAAAGTCCCGGGATTTTTCAATACGTGGAGTCACTAGAAAATGAACGTGATTCATTTCGAGAAGTTCATCTGTCATTAGTTTATGTATGAAGTTTCATGACATTTCGTTCATTCGTTTACAAGCTACAGTCGTTTAAGTGGCGCTACTTTCGCCTTCGTTCTGTACCATCACGATAACGCACCGTCACATACGTCCTTGAAAGCGATGACCAAATTGGACCAATTACGATTCGAATTGATTGCTCACCCACCGTATTTTCCAGACCTTCGCCCCCAGCGACTATTATCTGTTTCCAAATCTCAAGCGGTGGCTCCAGGGAAAGAGATTCACATCGAATGAGGAAGTCATTGCGGAAATCGAGGCGTATTTCGAAGGCTTGGACGTTTCGTACTACAGAAAGGGCATCGAAATGTTGGAAAATCGCTATACTAAGTGTATCGTCCTCAAAGGCAACTATGTTGAGGAATAAATATAACTTTGCCCAAAAAACGCTTGTTTTCATTAAAAATCCCGGGGCTTTTCAGCCCATATAGTATATCTTTAATTCTTTTTTAAAACTTATTTAACTTATATAAAATATACTTATTATATAAAACTTATTATATAAAAATTATTTCACAAAGAAAAAAAATCAATAGGGGTCAATTTTGGCCTTCTTCAAATTTCGTACAAATACATGAAAATCTATTTCTTAACATCAATTATAAGGTAAATTATTTATGAAGACGTTCATCACAAAATGCGTAATATCAGTACAAACTTATCTCTTTAAAAAAGGTAAAAAAAGGCACTAAGCATACATGCTTCTCGAATAAAACCTAAATATCCAACCCAATTAACAGTAGTTAATTTTTCTTCAAGGATATTCTTATTGAAGATCTTCTTATTACATCAATATCTTATCAATATCTTATCATCTTATTATTACAATCCAAGTAATGGCAACTTTAATTTTCTGTCAAAATTATTACTCTTAAAAAAATTAATATATCAAATGAAAAATTAAAACCCAGATGTTACAATCTTAACTAATCAAATTAAATTCTATTAAATTAAAAAATAGATACTATTTCTTGTTATTTACTTATCTCTAATAATATATATCATCTCTAATAATATATATCATTCGCATAAAAGATTTGATATCAACAAAATTGGCACCAAGTTATTATAGTAAATGCTAATGCATGCGTAATATTTTTGTATTTCAAAACTACTATATTGTGCAAATGACTGCGTTCAGTAGAAAAAACAGCTTTGCCACTGTAAAATTCTTTAACATAATTGCGTTCTGCAATATTTGAATTATTATTAATCATCGCATGAATCTGTTAAAAACAGGAATTTGTATCATTCGCACCGCATAATGAAATATAATTGCAATGTATTTATTATATATGACTTTTTTGCAAAATATATAACAATTTAACTGATAATTGTAATTTTACTTGCACAGATTATTATGCGTATATTAATGCATTATTACAATTATAATTTTCAATAAGATGTTATTACAGTAACCAAACTTTTCGTTTCAATCAAATTAATCTATTGCCTTAATCCTTCGTGGTCACACGGCTTTTTAAAAAAGCCGATGATTACTATGGTAAAATGATCCGAACTATCTTTAAGGTATTACAAAATCAATAATATTAATTCAAATGATTTCAAAAAATTACAGTATATAATTTTACTCTTTAAGAAAATGGAACAATGGCATTTTAATAAAAAATTTAATTTTGGCATTAAAAAAAATCGTAAACTTATTAAGTTCAGAAAAATGTGCTTTTTTATTTAAAAAAAAATCATAACTTCTAAATTTACAATATTGTCAAATGTAATTTTATATATATATATATATATATAAATTAACATTTGTACAATATTGTAAATTTATTATATAATATATACACATATATATAAGAATCTCACACTTTCTAGTAAACGCTCGTAATATTA
>NW_012130074.1:947342-963455 GCF_000143395.1 Atta cephalotes
AGTATACGTATAATAGTACTACATATACTATACTATATATATATAATACTATATATATATATATATATATATATATATATATATATATATATATATATATATATATATATATATATATATATATATATATATATATATATATATATATATATATATATATATATATATATATATATATATAATATACATTTGACAATATTGTAAATTTATATATAATATATACACATATATATAAAGGATCTCACACTTTCTAGAAACGCTCGAAATATTATATAACTAAGCAACGGCTTCCTTTTTTACTTCTCTAATGCGCTGTCGACGCAGCCTATATTTGAAAAAATGAACCGGGCTATTTCGAGCGGTTCTATTTCAGCGCGCTCTCATTAGTATAACATTAGTATAACATGCAAACATTAATATCTCGATTATTATTAAATATCGCTAAACGATAAAGGCTTTTATGTTTCTTTCGATCTCATCTACCTTCCTGTGGATGGTTAGAGAAGTCTTACCCTGTATATATACAAGATATCTCGTAAATTTTTGCGCTTAGTACGGACTAACTTTATCAATTTTTTATTACTGCATTTTCTTATCTGATATGAGAAATAATATAGTAATATGAGAAAATATGGTATTAAAAAACTAAAAAAATTCTGAAAAAATTCTCAGAACTTTAGAAAAAATTACTGGGAATGATTCAAAAGCAAGAGAATTGGGTTCCATATGAACTGAAGCCGAAAAACGTTGAGCGCCGATTTTTACAGGTGAAATGCTGCTTGCCAGGCATAAACGAAAGAATTTTTTTGCATCGTATAGTCACTGGTGATAAAAAATGAACCATTACAATAACCCAAAGAAGAGGAAATCATGGGGACCACCTAGCCATGCTTCAACATCGACAGCCAAGCCGAATATTCATGGAAAAAAACTCATGTTGTGTATTTGGTGGAATCAGCTTGGTGTCGTGTATTATGAGTTGCTCAAACCGAACGAGACCATTACTGGCCGAGCACTCAAGGAAAAACGCGCCCACTACTATTCCAGGCATGACACAATTATTTTCCTGTTTGATAATGCTCGACCATATGTTGCGACGCCGGTCAAAACCTACTTAGAAACACTCAAATGGGAAGTTCTACCCCACCCGCCGTATTCTCCAGACATTGCTCCTTCCGACTACCACTTGTTCCGATCGATGACGCATGGCCTGTCTGAGCAGCACTTCACATCATATGAAGATACCAAAAATTCGTATCGATGATTGGATAGCCTCAAAAGATGAAGTGTTCTTTCGACGCGGTATCGACATGCTACCAGAAAGATGGGAAAAAGTAATGGCTAGCGATGGCCATTATGGCCTTTGAATAAAACATTATGTACCGTTCTTTCACAATGTTTAATTTTTGATAAAAAACGACTTATACGACTTTGTACTCCCATGTATATCCATACATACATATATATACATGCAGAGTATCCCATAATAATGCATTAGGATTTCTCGAAAACTATGATAGATACAGAAAAATGTTTCAAATAAAAGTTGTATGATTCGGAAGGAGACATAAGAAGATACTATTGATTTAATTTTGAATGGCGTCGCCAAAGTAGGTCAAGATCACATCGATTTTTTATAATAGAATAGGACACCTATTTTTGATGGCAGACTAAATGGTGTTAAGAGCTTTTCAAGACACTATAATAAAGTTATTTTTCATTACGTATTTTTCGAGTTACAAGACTTGAAAGTTATCGCCGGCATTAGCATTATCCATCTGACAGCTAAAAACTCTTGAATGCTGTTCAGGACTATGGATACCATTTATTAAGATTAAAACCAATGGGGATTATAATTCTTATTTTCATTTATAAAAATGAATTTTTAATGTAAAATAAGAGGAATAACCTCCAATGGCTTTGATCTTGATAAATATTATTCAAGATTCCGAATAACATGCAAGAGATTTTAGCATGTCGGTCGGACATCTTGTGTAATATTAATACCGGCGGTATTGTAACTTTCAAGCCTTGTAACTCGAAAAGTACGTAATAAAAAATAATTTTATTCCCATACAGCACACTAATGTTGAATCAATATTTCAGAAACATTAAATTGCAACATTGCGAACATTACAGTAATATCGCAAAATGTAGATTCAATGTCGAAGAGATGTTGCAGAATCGTCTAACGTCCGTTGAATTACAATATTTGTAAGACGTTGTAATTCATGCTTGTGTTATTAATTAATTGATGTTATATTAATTAATTCAATTTTATTATTAAAATAAGTATTATTGATTAACCTCATATTCCGGAACATGTACACAATAAAATTATTGAAAAATAATTTTTAAAAACCGCTTTCCACATCATTTGTGAATTAATTTCCTTATTTTCTTAAGCGGTTACCCATCCGAATCTGTACCTCTACATGGACATCTCGCATGCTTGACTTCTGCGCTCGTATGAGAACTGTTATTTCGATGATCTACAAATACTGAATGTGGATGTATAATTGTAACATATAGCTATATGTACAAAGAGTCGCACATCGGACAAATAAATAATATCACACATACGAATTCTGCACGCGCGATCGATTCTCGCGTAAATATATAGATATCGTTTAGAAATGAGTTCGTGAAAAGATCAATTTGAATGATTTAAATTTTCTGTTTACATTGACATTCTGTTTTTGTTCATTTTTTACAAAATAAAATAGATGTTGATATATAAATAATTTATTCAATGTTATTTTAATGTTGCAGCAAAATTAACAATCAATGTGAAAAAATTAATAAAAATTCAACTTGTAGTCCAATTTGTTCAACATTGTTTCAATGTTGCAAAATTAACAATCAATGTTGAAGAATCAATACAGATATAACATTGATAAAACATTGACACTTCGACATTCAATATTGCAATATCTCAGCAATATTCTTTCAACGTTCTGTGCTGTATGGAATTACAGTGTTTTGAAAAGCTCTTAACGCCAGCTATTAGATTCTGTCATTAAAAATAGATTTCAATAAAAAAAATCGACGTCTTAGTCAAATCAATGGTTCTTCTATCTCCTTCCGAACCATACAACTTTTGTTTGAAACATTTTTCCGTACTATCATAATTTTCGAGAAATCTTAATGCATTATTTAAAATGGGACACTCTGTATATATAGCCTATCCAGTAAAAAATTTGTCATACATAAATATGTATAAATACGTATAAACATACATAAATATTCGTAAATATGTATAATCATATGAAATATGTCCATACATTCATACATCCCTCTTTCTTTTGTAAAATTACTTTTCAGTGTAATAGAAATACAATAATAGTAATGTGAAAACATAAAAAATAAATTTTCTCATTGTTTTTAAAAAAAAACATGTTTGAAAAAATGTAAAAATTTACTCTTACAATAATTTTATATATAATTAAGTATAAATAATTTTTTTACATTCCTTCAAACTTGATTTCTTTTTTAAACAAATAGCGTGAAAATTATCCTTTCAATTATTTTTAATATTTTTACATTATTATTAATTATTTCTATTACACTGAAAACTAATTTTACAAAAGATAGAGGAACGTATTAGATATGGGAAAAAAGTTCGTGGCATTTTTCCCGTTAGATGTAACGGGAAAAACGCCACGAACTTTTTCCCATACCTAATATAAACATGCATGGATATATTTCATGTATTATACATATTTGTGAATATTTATGTACATACATATTCATGCATGAAAATTTTTTTAACGATTAGTTTTGAGATGATACTTTAAAAAAAATAATATACGGATAGAATTTTTTCTTAGAGTTTACTTTGAAAATATGATAATCATGAGACATTATTATTTCGAAGAATTTTAATGTAAATCTCTCTCATCCATTAATAAAATTATAATAAAGTATAAAATAAGTTTGATTAATTTTATTAAAGTGCAGGTATCAATCTTTAAATATTGTATTGTATATTATATTTTAAAATATTGTATTACAATTACCATATTTTCAGGATAAATTTTGGAAGAAAATTCTTTTCGTGTATGATTATATGTATTTCAAAAAAAGTGTTTATTTTATAAATAGAAAATGATCATTTTCTAGATATAAAAAAGATGTTAAATTCGGGTAAAAGGCTATTTATTATTGGTTTAAGTTATTATTGTCAGTTATTAATGTAAAAATTATTAGTACTGAAAACAAATACTGTTCCTCCGGACCGTTCCTTTTATATTACGCTACTTATTGGAATAGTGGGGAGAAAAAAAGAAAATTGTGGATGGGTGGAGGAGAGAGGAGAGGTGAGGGAAATTGGTCGATCTTCAATAACCGGGAGAATTTTCCATATTTTGTTTATGTTGTAGTCATTATTTCTATTGTCTTGTTATAGATAGATATAGATTGTTAAGGTACTTTTGTATCTCTATGGCTTCTCTATATTTTCTTGGAAAGTATGATGTAATGTTGACTATTGTGGTCGTTTTGTCAAATAGTATTTGATATCCTATTTCAATGTGTTTTGATAATTCTGACTCCGTGGCGTGTTTTAGCATGACATCACGTTGGTGTTTTTCTATTCATAGATAAACCATTCTCCCGATTTCTCCAATATATACTTGCCCGCAGAAACAAGATATTTTGTATACTCCTGCGGAGCTAAGTGGAGGTCTTTGATCTTTAGGATTTCTTAAAATACATTGGAGAAGTATACATAACAGTAAACTGCAAGATTCATGAAACATTGGCATTCTAAGAATGGATTTGGACACGGAAGACACCCACGAAATGCATAATCTTTATAAACATTCTTAATATTGTTGATAATCACTGATTCAGTGTTTAAATATGTCATTGTTTTAATGAATGATAAAATGTGGTATCCCTAACCAATAACGAATCTTGCTTCAGTCATCAGTGTACAAGTGTAGCGCAAACATATATGTTATTGTAAAATTGGAATTACAATGTACCAGACATCAAGCAAACATCGATATTTTAATTATATAATGTTCAAACTTCTTTTCTTTTACAGTTGAATTTAACTGATTATCTAGTGTCAAGTGTGCTAATATAATATGCTGATAATTCAGTACTAACCACTTCAATGGATGCCACTTCAGTGGATTATCAATTGATTCAGATTTAGAAAGTTTATCATATATGAGTCATAAACACAACAAATATTCTTTCCTCATCTTTTTTTTATCCTTATTTGAAGGATACAATCCATATTTTGCTTACTTTTGCAATTTAATGCAACAATAAATCAAATTTTTTAACAAAAACACGTTGGTCACACTTGCTGACACTTTGACTCGAAAAAAAAAAACGCTTTTTCTGCTAGACACATACTAACGATCCGATTAAAAAGCTAAGCATCTTTTTCGATAGAATTGAAGCTTCCTTCAAACGATAGTAGATATGCTTCCTTCCAAAGATAGTAGATATACTTCCTTCCTTGCCAGTTCCTATATGGAATTCTATAATTTGTTATGCAGTTGTTATATGAGTCAACGATAGTTGCGCAACTTTTTTATTACATAAAATATCTAAATAGTATTACTACATAAAAGAATTTATACTACATAAAATATGCGCAATTGTCGTTATGAACACATAATGATTGAATAACGAATTACAGAATTCCACTGCAGGAAAGTTCTGAAATTTAGCATGAAAGATAATGTTCAGGTCATTTTGACCTTGACAAGGACCCAGAAGGATTAATCAAAGATTTTGTTTGTCCATGTCCAAATGATATCGTTTTTTTAATTTTGATTTAATTCTTTTTTTATTTTTTTCTTATATAATTTAACTTTTTATGTGTTTGGATATGACAAACAAATCCTTGGTTAATGCAATAAAATAATTTATTTGAAGCAAAAAATTTGATTGTTGTAACATTTTATTTGTATTATCAGAAACAAATAAAATGTTACAATAATCAAACTTTTTACTTCAACTCAACCAAGGATTTATTTGCCCATATAAACAAGAGATTTGTTGATTCAACTAAATGGGATTCTCATAATTTATAAATGAATTAAAATGAGATTTATAAGTTTATGCATATTTCCACATTTTTAATTATAATTGTTAAAATATCGAGGAATTAATTTTATTGATGCAAAAAATATCACTCGATCGCAACTGACCAAAAGTCGGAATTCTTTTATTATTATTCAAATCCTTTATTCTTCCAGCTAAGCGAGTTCATTCGTTAAAGGTTAAACGATTTTATTCAATAAATCGAACTTGATAAATATTAAAGATAATATTTCGAATAATCGAAATAATATCATGAGACTCTAACTTGTTCAGTCTTATATTTTCTTCATAATGACGCGATTTGATTGTATTTATTATTTATTAAACTGTTACATCAATCAGGGAAAATAAAATAGAAGAAAGATATATAATGACTACGTTTAGTAGAAAAAGCAGTTTTGTAGCCAATATTTCATATAATATTTTATGAAATTGACTGTCTCAACGCAAAAAACATTTGCCTAACGACAAATGTCTCATTTATAAATTGCGTTATGTGTGCAGAGTACGGCTTATATCATAAAAAAGCATATGCAGGAATGAATTATAGCCCGATCGAAATTCAAGAAGCATAGTCCGATCGAAATTTGATACATAATTGAGGTAAGTAGTTATGCGAAGGTAACACAAGAATAAATCAATATTGTTACTTCATTTTGTTAATATCAATAGTTACAAGCAAATAATTGATATCGATATATGGAAAAAAATCTAAATACGTATGCTTCTCCATATTATGACTCATACATTCATGGAAAAAAAGATATAGTTCACATAATTAAAAACATTTAGTTGTGAACAATATAGAAACATGTAGTTAGACACGATCTGGTTGTGGTAATCAAAACTTGGTTAGGAGATCCTTTATTATGGATAAGTTATATACCCATACACCCAATGAGAAATGATAATGGTATCGACATCGATCGATATCGATTCGACATCGATTTCATTGTCATTTTTCACTGGATAGTTGCATCAATCGTGAGAGAAAAGTATACCATATTTGTGACTATAATTGCATGGTAAAATAATTATGGTTAGGAGCATTATTTTTATAGTTATTATTGCCATAATGTTAGTAACAATAACCTTATATGTATAGTTCTATAAACCCGTACAAAAATTGTACTATAAATTGTGATAACTTTAAATATTAATATAATATTAATATAATAAAAATATAATTAAATATTAATATAATAAAATACGAAAATACATATGATAAATAAAATAACCATTTTTATGTAATAATTGCAATAATATCATAATTATAATAAAAATCTAGAATATAATCATTTTTTTAACATTTGCTTACTATTTACATGTTATAACAATATGTAATTAAAAATATATTTTAAAAAATGGAAAAATCTGAAGTCATTTTCAAACTATATTAATAGCACATTTAATTGTACTTCTAACTACAAATTTAATTGGTCAAATTTACGTATTTAAAAATTAAAAAAGAAAATAATTGTAAAAGTAATTATTTGCACTAAATGTTTTGCAATATTACACACGGAAAAAACAGATTGGTTGAATTAACTGAAATTGTGATGGAAAATAAATGAAAAATCTAAAAATCTAATTAAATTTACTAGATTTCTGATTAAATCTATCAGAATTCTAGTTATAATAATCAATCTGCCAGAATTTTGTTGAAAATAACCAGAATCTAAATCTTCTATCAATCTAAATGAAATCAGAAATCTAATAAACTTAACTAGAATTCTGGATCGTTCATTTTCCATCACAATTCCAGTTAATTCAATCAAATATTTTTTTTTGTGTAGCAATAGTATATTTGACAATATTTATATAAATAATAATTTAACATTTTCCTTAAAAAAAACCTACAGGAATAAGAATTATATCACAATCAAAGCCGATCACACTTTTGCTCAAAAATAAAACACGCAACACTCAGATCGCAGCGAAACACGCCCGCCACGGTCGGACGATCTCTCGAGACTGGAGGATAATTACTTTATCATTATCATTTTCTAACTATGTTAATAAATACCAGCGTATTATTTTATTTCTATGTAATCTTCTTAAATATTAATAATATTAAAACTGGCAGCAAAGGCATGAAATTAAGAATGGTTACAATATTGTATAAGTAACGTTGGCAATGTCTCAATCACAAGCGTGCGATTAGATTAGCGTAAATGTATTAGACTACTATTCTAGAGATCGTACGTTCAAATCTTACTAACGATACGATGCGTTTTTTAATAATTAAGTGTAGTTAATAAGATAGAATATAGGTATGCAAAACAGTAAATGAATTGAAATGGAAAAATAAAAAGTAATAATAACAAAAAAATTATTTTTTTCGTTAAGATATAATCATATATATTTTTTTATTACATAAAAGGGATTGTTTGGTCACAATTTATTCATCAAATTATTTCATAAAATACATTACAATTAATTTGGTTATGTTTGTCATATGATTTCGTAATAATTATCTAACTTTGCTACCAATTTCCAAATTTTGGTAATAATAAATGTATGATTCTATGTACTTTTAATTGTTACAACATTTTTTTATAATATAATTTATTATATACAAATACGATTTATGTGTAACCATGTAGTTGAATAAATAGTACATATTATGATCGTTATAATCATAATTTAGTGTTCAGGTTACTGTAATTCATAAAACAATTATAAATTTATGGTTGTCCCAAAAAATGATATAATATATAAATTATAATTAAATTATTATTTTTTTTCTCAGTGTGACATGATATATAATAATAATAATAAAATTATTAAAAAGAATTAATTTTTTTATAATTCAAGTAATCATATAAATAATTGCTTCATATTTTACTATTTAATCTGGTTGGTCACCAGATTTCTGTAGACCAACCATACTGTTTTTTCTGTGTTACTATTATAATACAAACTAAATAAATGAGATTTTGCTGAATCAAAATATAATCAAAACATTTTCATAGGAGCTGAATTTTGATAAAATAATGCACTGAAAGTAATAATAGAAAACGGTAGAAAATTTTATCGCATAGTATTTATTATAATATCACATACTACTGAAAGAAAAGATTGGTTGCTGCAACAATTTAGATACACTGAAAAAAAATTGATTGCTGCAACAATTTAGATAATAAAATATGGCATTTTTACATGGCTGTAGCAACCAGTTTTTGGTTGCAGCAAATTTTTAGTTGCGTTAGCCTATCGAAATCATATACTGATATTGCGGATTTTTTTTTAAATAGTAAAATATGGAACTATTTATGTGGTTGCTTGAACCAGTACAATGATTGAATGACTTATGTTGCAGCAATTATACGGCATTTCACATATACATATTTTTAATTGTAACCGTGAAACATTTATTTTTTCATTTTATTTTTTGAAATTGCAACTTAATTTATTGCATGATGTAACAAAAAAATTAATTCTTATTAATAATTTAATTCTTATTATTATACATGTTTTATAATGTCACGATTGATGGATACAACTATGGATATATGACTTATTCATAGTAAATGATCCCCTAACCAAGTTTTGGTTGTTATAATCAGATCGTACCTGACTACATTGATGTAATTGATACATCAAAATAAATAAATCTTAATCACATAAAGATAACTAGGATGATGTTTCTATATTGCTCACAGCTAAATATTTTTAGTTATATGAACTACGTCTTTTTTTTCATTAGTAGAATTAGTATACAGAGGTCGTGTTTTTCATTATTTAATCTTCAATTATATGAGTGAGTCATTTGGATCCGAATGAAAATTTCGACTACTATGTTTGTATGGTTAAGGGGGGTATAACAGAGTGAAGGATCTTATCAAAATGATCTTATCAAAATTCTTTGGAAAGAGGGGTGCGACAGAGAACTTATCAATCAATTATGACTCCAATTTTTTGGCATAAAGGGCGTTGTGAAAAATAGTTAAGGTACCGCCTAGATGACATCGGTTTCTGATACCAATCATAAATAATGTTTATATTCCTTTTAATCAATGTAACATTCAAAAAATTAAGTCTATCGTCTCCCTTCTTCAATGTGAATTTTAGTCTTGGATGATAATTATTAAAAACTTTGACAAGATTATTTATGCTTATTCTGTCACTTGCGAAAGCAATGTTGTCCGTACGTGAAATGGTAAATTAATTGTCAATTTATTAAAAACAGTCGCTTCCAAGTCTTGCAAAACTATATTCGCGACTGTTGGAGATAGAGGTGACCTCATTGAAACTCCAAACGTCTGTCTGTAAAACTTGTCATTGAAAAATGTGGAATTTGATACTAATTTGCGTCAATGATCTCATCTTTAGTCAAACATGTATCTTGGATAAAATGCTACCTGTTATTGATACCATCAATCATTAAATTTACCGGCACATTCATGAACAGAGAAACCACATCCAGTGAGAAGAGCTCCATCATTAACCGAAATCTCCATGCTACAAATGCGCTGGATCAACTACTGTTTCGAACAGTGTTGTTGGACGGCTGTAAATTTTTTTTCAAAATATTACGTAAAAATCTCGTCAAGTTATGTAATAGTTTTTTATTGACGAAATTATAATACGTACAAAGGTGAGCCACTTGTGAATTTTAGAGACCGCAAAAGCACGTAATATTGGATTAAGCTTACTCAAGAAACTTGTCAAAAAGTTGTCCTCACTAATCATTTTAGAATCCTTCCATCTTCTAAATATTTTTCAGATCTGTAATAATCCTATTCACCGGATTCCGTAGTACCTGTATATAAATATCAATAAGCATCGCTCCATCTTACTAACATACTCAGTTTTATCTATGACAACACTATGTTGCACGAATGAAAAAAATGTTCGGATTATCTCTAACAAAATTTCTAGTTGTCAAAGACCGAATTTGATCAACAATTACCGTTTTTCTTATTTTAATATTTTTTATCAGATTTTACTTTTTAATTCATTGGTAACCGTATTTTTGATCTTTTGAAAGTTATTTCCCAAGTTCTTAATAAATTCCGTTATGGTTGCCCTGATATTATATATCGGTACTGACAAGATACCGATATATATAAGATATAAGATTTAATAGTAAATTAAAAACCATCAACCTGGGCAAATTTTCGATGATATAAAAAGGACCTCAAGGGCCCGGAAGTAATTGAAGAACGCTGACATTATCGACAATTGATATAAATTTACTAACATAAATATTTGGCTCATACATTATTAAATTCATGATTTTTTGTTACACAAATACATAAATAAATATGCACATTTGTAAAGTTATAATATCCTATATATTACAAAGAAAAATTACAACTTTTTCTCTGCAGTTATTATTTCTGTTGATAATTAAACTTTGATGATAACACTGAAATCATAAATAATATACTGTAATCATAAATAACACTGAAATCATAAAAAAACTAGGCTCTCGCCTAGTTATAATAAGCCTAATTATAATTGAATTTTGATCTATGTATTTGACAACTAGAAATTTTTTGTTAAAAATAACCTGAATATTTTTTTCATTCATTCGGATAAGAGCAATGTGGTGGTTGCCATGAACAATATTGAATATGTTAGTAAAATAGAATGAAATTCTTGAATAAGCTTAATCCAATATTATAATACTACATGCATAGTCCCTAAAATTCACAAGAATGGCTCACTTTTGTACGTATTATAATTTCGTCAATAGAAAACTTACATAACTTGGCGAGATTTTGCATAATATTTTGAAAAGTTTACAGCCGTCCAACAACACTGTTCGTAACAGTTTCCAATTAATTCAATGCATTTGTAATACGAAGATTTCGATTAATGATGAGTTCTTCTTGCTGGATGTGGTTTCTCTGTTCACAAATATGAACACCGGTGAATTTGATGATTGGTATTAATAACAGATGGCATTTTATTCAAAATAATAAATATTTGACTAAAGATGAGTTCATTGACGTAATTAAATTAGTATTGAATTCTACATTTTTTATTTTCAATGACAAATTTTACAGACAGATGTTTGGAGTTCCAATGAGGTCACCTATATCTCTAATAATCGCGGATATAGTTTTGCAAGACTTAGAATCGACTATTTTTAAAAAATTGATAATTAATTTATCATTTTACGTACGGTACGTTGACATTGCTTTCGCAATTGACAGAAACATCAATGATCATGTCGAAGCTTTCCATTAATTATCATCCAAGACTAATATTCACACTGGAGAAGAGAGGAGATAGATTTAATTTTCTGGATGTTGCACTTAAAAGGAAACATTATTTATGATTGATATCAGAAACTAATGTCATCTGGATAGTATCTTAATTATTTTTCATAACACTCTTTATATCAGAAAATTGGAGTCATAATTTGGCTTGATTGATAAGTCAATTATAGCAAAAAGCATTAAAGCCAACGCTAGTTCTTATTGCGAATATTTTAAAATTGTTTATTCATGACAAACTATAATAGACATTTCGACCATTATTAGGTCATCTTCAATACAAAATGTTTATATAATTCGTTGTTACATTTTCTTGTCAATCTCACATCATTCTAATTAATTATTTTCAAACTTTCACACGCATACTACAATTACGATAATTAAAATTTCTAAAATAACATACAAAGTTGAAATTATAACTTTTTGTATTTAAACAATATTGAAGATGATCTAATAATGATCGAAACGTCTATTATAGTTATAAACAACTTTAAAATATTTGCAATAAGAACTAATGCTTTAATGCTTTTTGCTATAATTGATTGATTTATTCAAATAAGCCATTACTTGATATTAATATATTATTGATTGATAAGGTT
Organism: Atta cephalotes; assembly: GCF_000143395.1. Classification (NCBI taxonomy): domain Eukaryota; kingdom Metazoa; phylum Arthropoda; class Insecta; order Hymenoptera; family Formicidae; genus Atta; species Atta cephalotes. The sequence continues at coordinate 960,238 of NW_012130074.1, forward strand.
TTATGTCACACTTCTACGCCAAGAATTTTGATAAGATCATAAAAATTTTATTGCATAACAGTCATCTAGTAAAATTAATATTTGTTATCAATAAATGTTTACATAAAAAATTTGATATATGGAAGAGATAGATACTAGTTGTAAAGAGAATAGTAAAATAATTTATTTCACGGTCCCATATGTGGGAGATATCTCGGGAAAAATGGAACTTTTTTGCGAGAAATAAGATGGTCCGCATGGCTTACAAGGGAATCAATAATTTGAATAGATTCGTAAAGGTCCACAAGAGCAAACTTTTCTTGATGTCACTTGAATATTGTGTATAGAATTAATTATAAAAATTGCAATACCACGTATGTGGATCAGACAGGCAGAATTTTAAAATCTCGCATTAGTAAACACAGAAATATTAATTAGAATACTATCGGTCATTACGAAACATCAATTAGAATACTCTCATGAATTTGACTGAGACAACATACTCATCTTAGACGAGGAAAATATATTGAAATTCATCTCAGAAATTATTTTTATCAAACAACAAATTAATGCTTTACATTTACAGAATAATACGGATTTGTTGAACAAAGCTTATGATAATATAATTATGTTTGAAAATGACGCGTTCAATGTTATACATATTTTATATTTTAACGATTTGCTCTATATATTCTATATTTTATATGGTTGCTTTGTATGTATTGTATTGTTGACTTGTCAGATGAGATTTGATGTTCGATGTATGAACAACTTTATAACGTTGCGATGATCATGTAAATTTGAAATAATTTATTATATTCTATTTTGTAACGACTTGATAAATTTATTCTATAGTATACCAGGAAGTATATCTTGTTACATTATTATTCTTGGATAACTGCATATTGTCAATAATTCTAGAGCATTGATCCAAATCACGATCAAAATGTTTACGTATTTGATATGTTTATTTGAATACATTATTTTCACATTCAGTCATCCAGTGTTTGCTCGAATATTAATTGTTTGTATGGATTTATCTTGACCGAGCTATAATACTTAATCTATTAATTATATTGTCTATGTATTCTGGTATTTCATTAAAAAAAATATTTTCCATTGAGTTTTGTGATAATTATAGAATCAGTTAAAAACACTATGGGTAATTTGGACTCAGATATAAAAGTTTGTGCTCGGTCTTTATCGTTAATGTATACGCAATTTGTTTGAATGAGTTTAATGCATTCTTATCAATGTATAATTGTTTATAGTGCAGGTGCATTATTTATACTGGTTATTAAATTATCCTAGTTATATAGACTTATTTTTCATATACGTAATTATTACACAGGGAAATCCTACCCACAGTCCTATCAGTCTTTTTATTATATAATGCTTGAGAAAATTATTGTAATTTTTTTAATTGATCGAAAATGAAATAAAATTGCGTGTATTCACTCAGAAATAATTTAAAATCATTTTAACATCTCGTTTTCAAGTTTCAATTTACATTGCTAAAAATTGCCGAAAATTAATCTTCAATAATTTTTTACTCAAATATAATACTATTAACTTTACAGAAAAGATTATTAACTTTACTTTATAAAAGACGAAAATTATTTATTTTCTTCTCATAGAACTCTACGAATTTTTTCAGAATTTTTTATCACTTTTTAGTACTGCATTTTCTCATTTTTATCAATATGAAAATACGGTATTAAAAAATTCTGCAAAAATTCTAAAAAAATTCTTAGAGCTCTATAAGAAAAAGAAAATAAATAATTTTTGTCTTGCAGTTTTTTTATAAAATTAATAGTATTTGAATAAAAAATTATTGAAGATCAATTTTCGGCAATTTTTAGAAATTAATGTCTTGTTAACTATTACAAAAATTGCAAAATGGTAGAGGACTTTTCTTCTCAGTCCATTCTGTCCCTATGCAAAAGATTTATTAAAAAAGTAATATACCAAAATTAATTAAGTAATTGGATTCCTTATAATTACAAATTAATTACAAAGGAGCTAACATGGAGTCAATGCTGTAAGTGGTGCGCAAAATTATTATTTATTCTTTCTAAATTATTATTTAGGTGATATACAAATAATATACATTGATGTTTCGGCTATTGATTTTAGCCATCCTCAGAACAATATTAAATCCTACCCTAATACATATTTTCCTCCTATGGTAGTAGTTCATTAATGGAAGTGTAGCGAGAGTACTCGTCTTTAGTTTTGAACAAATTGAACAAGTTCATTAAAGTACATAAAGATCTATCACCCAAGAAAAAAAGAAGAATGTAGTTTAATTACAGGATTGTGATGCATATGTAGGTCAGACTGGAAGAAAAATGAAAACGAGAGTAGCTGAATGAATAATATTCGCTGAGATCCTTTTTCTCATTCCATTATTTCTGAGCATAGGATGCATCACAATCATGACTTTGATTGGAATGATGTAGAGATTCTGGATATCGAGAATTATAAACGTTTAGTTTCTGAGATGATAGTTTCTGAGACATATTAATAATCAGAAGAATGATCTTAATTTAGAAAAGGACACCAATGATTTAGATTATGTATTGATATTCTTAATAAATTGTAAATTTGCCTTTCGAACATTCGTATATCGATATTCTTAACAGATTGTAAATTAGCCTTTATATTTTAATACAAGTATGTCAATATCACTGTCTTTTAGTTGACTTGACGAAAATTTGTTTATTATAAAATTGACTGTCAAAGAGCGTTGATGTTTCTATTTCGTTTTAATTTACTGTAACGATTTGTCGATTTCTACTATTAATTATGGATTTTTGTGAGCAGTAATGCACGGAACTTATAGTGAGCATAATTTTTGATCTTATGAGTTACCAAATTTAATATTGTTTGATATCGTGTACAGTTCGAGTTCAATATCTCGGCCAAAGAGTAAGGTAACTTTGTGAATCGACAATCGTGCTTCCTCATGGGTTCGTATACAATGAACATATCATTATTCTTGGATTAAAGAGTATTACTATAAGAAGAAAATATTAGATGTAGTTAAAAGAAATCCATTATTTTTCCATTCAATTTCATGCAAAAATAATGGATTTCTTTTTACTACACCTAATATATATTAGAGTAGGATTTAATATTGTTCTAAAATATTAGGTGTACAACTTTGCTTCCGCCGTTTTTTTTCCGAAATTCGAGGCTTTATTGTAAAAAACTGGTTATACATTTATGATACAAAG
>NW_012130074.1:964247-975797 GCF_000143395.1 Atta cephalotes
GACTATCCACGAATCGATCCAATTTTTTATTTCTTCATAAGATACTGGAAGTGCTAGTCAGCCGTGTGCCATCGAAATCGTGTTGAATCGTGTTGATCGAAACAAGTGATAGTCAGAGGGAGCAACGTCTGGAGAATACGACGGGTGGGATAGGACTTCCCATTTCAACGTTTCCAAGTATGTCTTGATCACTTTCGCAACATGGGGTCGAGCATTGTCATGCTGCAAAATCACTTTATCGTGTCTCTCGTTGTATTGCGGCCGTTTGTCTTTCAATGTTCGGCTCAAACGCATCAATTGCGTTCGATACCGATCGCCTGTGATTGTTTCAGTCGGTTTTAACAGTTCATAATACACTACGCCGAGCTGATCCCACCAAATACAGAGCATGATCTTGGACGTCAAAATCACCGTTCTTGAAGCGTTGAAACCACTCACGACACGTTCTTTCACTAATAGCGGCTAATAGCTCGCCATAAGTATTTGAGAGCATTCGATGAGCCTCAGCCGCAAATTTCTTCATATTGAAGCAAAAAATTAAAATCTCCCGCAATTGACGAGAATTTGGCTCGTAAACTGACATTTTCAATCGAGACTAATGTTTCTATGGGGTTATGTTGACAGAGGCCCAAGTTTATTGTATGACGTCTATGATCTATTTATTTCGACCACTTACCGCTAAAGCCATCTATAGGAAAACGGCGGAAGCAAAGTTGTACACCTAATATTGGCTAAAATCAATAGCCGAAACGTTAACGAATATTATTTGTATATCACCTATGAAAGATTAATTATTTTCCAAACACCTTGTATAATAGCATTAAAAAAAGAAGTAAAGTTTAGAGTAAAGTTAGTAAAGTCCAAAAAGTATTCTATTTGCGTTTTATGTTTCTGCTGTATGTATGTACGTGATATCAACGAAAGAAATGAATTTCTAAAATATTATAACATTTTGTGAATTATTCGCGCTTTACTTAAATTTAATTAATATTTATATCTATAATAATAAATATCTATAATAATAAATATTTATATCTATTAATAATTGTTAAATAAATAGATAATTAATTGTTTCAATCGTCTCTATTAATATCATAATTTATTGGCGCAATATTCCTAGTCTAACAAATTCACCTATCTAATATTACTTTACTATTTGTAATGCATGTTTAGTGGTTAAAGGTATATATTTGTAATGCATGCTGATGTTTAATTATTGTCTCCTTAATGAATTGTGCTAATTCGGGATATTTTATAATATATCTATAATCTATCTAATTTATTGTAAAAAATATACAGGATGAATGAATAATAATCAAATCAATATTTTATCAAGAAAAACGAATTACCGATTGGAAGAATTATTAAATGGAAAAAGCATAAGAGAAAGTGAAATATTCATCTCCCATAGTAAAACATTGGTATAATCATTATGATTTATTCTGTATATAATTGTATAACACATAGCACTTTAAAGTAACAAATCATTTTAAAACTAGGGATGTATCCCCCCCCCCTCCAAAGTATCCGCCAAATAGTCGGATATCATTAGTATTTAACAATATTATATAATATATATATCTGGCTGAAATTTTATATACAAGTTCACATCATTGATATAGAATTCTATTCTTTTCAATTGAACTTGTACTTCTTGTTCAACTTTCCTCTTTTTCTTTTCACGTTAAGAAGATAAAGAAAATTATTATTGCTATATTTTTCCTTTACTTTCCTTTTTTCCTCTTTTTTAAATATTATAGAATAGAAAAATTTTACCAGATATCCGGTAAAATATGCGATATTCGCTAGCAATTTTACAATTCGGTACATTTCTATTTAAAATTATAACGTGTGTCTTAACTTATGCAATTCAATAAATAAATTAAAGTAATGTAGTATTGACACTTATAAACGAGCAAAATATTATTTCACATAAATATACAACTAACATGTAAATCATTTAAATGCAAATGTTTTAAAAGAAGCTAAAGGTCCTGCTGGTTCCAAGTTGCATTAATAATAGTAACATTCACACAGCATGCGTGACTGTTTGCGAGCTAATAGTCGATCTTTTTAGTCAACTAAAAGTGAACTTTTAAAGTTAATGTTTAGTTAATTATTTCTAGGACTTTTATCAACTTTAACTGTTGACTATACGTAGATTGATGGTTATTATTAATGGTTATTATTATTATTATTATTATTATTAATATACACAGAGAGAGAATTCGAGAGAATTAAGCGGAAAAGACAATCACGAATAAAAGAAAGATGAAGGCGATATCTCAGATCAAGTAACTCGACACAGTTTATTCTTTATTACACAGTTTACAAATTAATAGTTTTACAACGATAATGAGAGTAATAACTTCTTGCGAAAAACTGGATTTCAGTTTTCTTACGAAAAGAATACTTTACGAAAACGAGCAATTACCGGCGAAATGATGATCAGTAGATTCTCAAGCGATAAAAGATTTCGGCGTATCTCAACAACGGTTGACTCTTGAGCGGAAAAGCACAGATTTCAGCGTATTTCGACGGCGGTTGATTGACTGACTCGGTGGCTCGGTGGCTCGGACTTTTACAGAATCAATTGCACAACATAAAAATCTTTCCGTCAATCGCCCAAAAATTATGAATTTTTGAGATAACTTCCTGATTTACGCGGCGATTGGCGATTTGAGACGAAGACGACGAAAAAAAGCGCTATGCCATGCGTGATCAAAATGTCTATGATTGGATCGCGAACGAATTACGTATGTTGCGTCACACTGGCGCACATGTAATGTCTAACAAAATTGTTAAAGCTATTGTTAACAGATGTTTTTGAATGTACGTACAACATGAGATTTGACAACAATTTCTAAAAAATAAAAAGGGTATTTTCAAGATCATTTGGAAAGTTCTAGAAGTTTTCAAATCACATGTTGTACATTTGTTAATTTCATAAAACATATGCCGAAGCGAATCTCAAACATCCCGCTCGCCTCGTCCTGCGATTACAAAATTAATGCGAGTGCTCGGCAATTATCAAGGTAGCGCGAATTCAATAAATTATTGAGACGCGACACTTCAGGTGTCGCGGATTGACAATAATTGCGCGTACGGCACATAAAGTCGCGGAAGTCTGTGCTGACAAGTGATAGTAGTTTTGCGCGAGTGAGAGGTTACAATCGTGGTTGCACTGCACAAAGGCTGCATACTTTAATACTGAACGTGAAGTATAGTGGAGTGAGACGACTGCGCGAAGCGCAGGAAAACTAGCAGCACGCATGAATCGACTCGGCCACAAACAGATAATGATACGGTAAGATCGAAAGAAATGTGACTATTAACGCGATTTTATGTATATAGATTGATGCAAACACATTGTATTTAACATTACTGACATTCAGCATCATAAGTTAATTATTATTCAAATTATATTCTATAATACTTCGTAATATATACATATTGGATTATTTTATTGTAACGTATAATACATATTATAATACATATAGATTTTCTTACGTATCCTTGAGCGGAATAGCTGCGGCGTCGGGGCCAGGCAGTATTAACTTCACAGTGGTCGGATGAATTCGGATGTGCGAACGGTTGCTACTCGATAACACCATCTTCTCCTGGATGCAATCTTGTGATGCGAGCTAAGGGTCATCTATTAGCGATGTCTCGGAGATGATGAGACACAATGTACCTAGATGAAGAGGAGCGCTTGCTCTGAACCACTTCGGGCGCGCAGTCAGAGAGTGCAGTCGCGCGACCATCTTTCCCAGAAGTAATCACGCATTTTTTGCAGATGCTGCCATCGAAAGAGAGAGGTATCAGTTTTTTCTGTTAGCGATGGCTCTGAAATGGCCAGCAGCGGGACACCGAGCAGATGTTCTGGAGTGAACGCGGAGAGGTCGTCGGATAGCCTGCAAAGATCGCGAATTAAGGCAAACTTCCACTTGAGCAAGGAGAGCTCATTTCTTCGTAGTGAGCGTAATATTGCCAATCACTCACCGAAGATGATTTTTCGTTGATTTTATAGCAGACCTCCCAGAGGTTCCCAAAGTGGAACGAATGATGGATTGAACCACCGGATCCCCTCCGAAGCAGCCGCGTTGGCGATGATCTTTGGTGGATGATGCTCGGAGAAGCTCTCGGAGAAGCTAACTACTTGTCGATGTCCGTAAAGTTGGTGCCGCAATCAGAATGAACATCCGAGCAGAGTCCTTTAGACGAAATGCGATGAGGAATGCATCCGTAGAATAGTCGGAAATGACCTCGAAGTGCGAACAAAGGCATACAAAGATGGCTATAAATGCCTTGGGATCGGTGTCCACGTCCCCAACTTGTGCGCATAAGTATCGAACTGGCGTAGTCAATGTCTGTTTTGAGGAACGAACGAGCCGGCTTTATGCATCCTTGAGGAAGATTGCCCATTGGCGACTGCGGCATGATTCTCCTCTATCGGGTGCAGGTGATGCATCGATGTAACCAGTTTCACGAAAGGCGACCTCGAGAGATTCAGAAACGCTGTCTTATCGGACTCAGTGTAAGCTACACTCTTCCATGGAGTGTTCGGCGGTGACAGGATTCCACTAGCAAGTGAAGTATGATTGTGAAGGCACAATCATTGGATGGCGTTCGTCCAAACATAAGACGACGTGCTTTAATCACCTTCCGACTCGAAGAACTCCTTGATCGTCGAGGAACAAATTCAGAGCATATAATTGGCTTCGAGGAGATACTTGCGATGGCTTTTGATTGAGCTCAGTGGGATAGTGCAGTTCTTGGCTTACATCGGAAGAGTGCCATATCCAGTTCATGAGATGTCAGCGTGTGTAGCAAAACTCCTGGCTCGAGCGGTGTTTTCTTGGAGGACAACCAGTGCATCATGCCATAATCCTCAGGACTTGATGAAGTGAGGAGAATCGTAGCAGAAATTCTGATTCGGTGATCTTTCATTTAATGGAGTTATGCGAGGCGTTGTTCCGGCATCTCGTCCAATGAAGTCTCGGCGTGGTTGCAGAGCTAAGCTGATGGGTCCTGGCAAATCCAGGAGGGGCCTGACTATCAGAGTTGATGATGAATGATCTCGCTTGGCGTCATTCCCCGAGATAGTCGACTGAGTTGTCCTTTCCAGAAACGTGACACCATTAAGCGTCCGGCATCAATTTCTAGATCAGGGACACGCGATTGGCAACGCCAATGTTTTCCACTTAGAAGCATGCTCTTGAATCCACTGAAGCGTGACCTTGGAATCCGACGATAATCTGATGGGAGCTATCACCAAACTTAGAACGGTACGCAACCAAATTCGTTAGTACGGCTACGACGCACAGCTCCAATCGCGGTAGGGATACAGGCTTGATTGGAGCGATCTTGCTTTTAGCTGTCAACAGAAATATTCTGGTATCATCTGTGCGAGTGACTCAGAGATAGACCGCGGCAGGGTCTATCTCCTCTCTGATGCGTCGACAAATTCATGCAACTCGATTTGACAATCGATCTTTCATCGCCAGTTCCCAGCCATTGGCTAATTTGAAGACGCTCGAGCTGTGGAAGCTCTCCAAGAAATTGCCGCCACTGACAGGCATCGGATGACGGAAATAGAGCATCCCACTCCAGTTGCTGCAGCCAGGCAGACTGCATGAGGATCTTAGTGAGAATTGGCGTTTATCATCCGAGAGGGTCAAAGAGTCGCGCAGTTTCTGCAAGCACGCTTCTCTTCGTGAGATTAGCAACAACGTGGGAGTGAATTGTGAACGTGAATTTATCTCCGACCGGGTGCCACTACAGCCCTAGTGTGGCGTGATTCTTGAATTCCCACAGGAATCGAATATGAGACGATGTTCGGCGGGAATTCCGGCAATGATCTCTTGACAGTTTGCTGCTCATTTTTTGAGGGAAAATCCACCCGCTGTACATAACTGGCGGAGTTCGGTTTTCACGGTGAATGCCTCAAGAATGGCGTGAAGTCACGATGTCATCGATGTAGCAGTCACGCTGAAATACGACGAAGCCTCGTGGAAATCTCGCCTTTTCATCGTCGGCGAGTTAGCGGAGAGTACAAATCGCGAGAAATGGTGCGCATGGCAGCCTATACGTAACGGTGTTCAATCTGTACTCGCGAATTGGTTCGTCCACCAAAAGGCATCAGAGGATGCGTTGGTAATCCTGATCTTCAAGGAATACGAGAATCTGACATACATTTTTTCAACGTAGTACGAGTGCGTATCGGTACCACCGCCAGCGCATGAGTATGTCGGCGAGAGTCTGGCAATAAGTTAGCGCCAATTAGTAGATGAAAATTGAAAGATTCATCAAATCTTGTCTTCTGCGACCCGTTGAACATCACTCTTAACTTGGTAAACGCACTTGATTCTCGCAGCACTCTATGGTGAGATAGATAGATAGCACTTTCCTTGCTCTTCTGGATTGGCTGATCTCGGCACGAATTCCGTGATTTAATTCCTCATACTCTTTCAGGAAGTTGCGATAGAGGTTCCCGAATTGAGCTTCCCGCTCACATCTTTGTTCCATGGCGAGCAGCAATTGTTCTGCTGGCTGACGAGAGTGTCCTTGAGAATTGATGGCGGAGAGACAAAGAGCGCACAATGTACCGGCCGATAGCTGTGCGCGCGTGAGTTTGAGAAAAGATCTCACAGGACTGCTCCTCTGCGTTAAGGCGGCAGGAGTTTCTCTCTCCTGCTCCCAAAAACATTGCATGAGCGCGTTCAGCTCATGATTGACGATGCACTGAAAGAAACGACGTAGGATTATAGTTGAATTGTCACCACACTCCTCTGAGAGAATCCATCTCAGCAACATACGCTGAGCGACGGGAGCCTGTGGAGCCCCCTTTCGAAGATCTTCTTGCAGAATAACGGAATACATTTCTGCGCTGAGCAGCAACTCCACGGGATCGGCCATGAACTGCGGATCAGCGAGTTGGAGGCTCTTAATGTGGGAACACTTCACATTTGATTGCCGCGCCTTGATGGAGTGAAAGACGTGATAAAATGAAGGCAATAGCATTGATCCATGCTTCATTGTCTCTAGATATGAGGTTAAATGTCATCTTCTCATGATTGGAGTCCAAATGAAAGTCTCCGATTTCGAAGATTGAGACCGCCGATCTTGACAGACACAAGCATTGTACGAATATTCAATGAAACCTCAGATTCTTGATTGCTCAATGCTCTGACGGGATGAGGATCTCCGTAGCAAATAGAGTTGCTTTGCTATCTTCATCCTGTCGCAAAGCGGACAGCGTGTTCATTTTGGCAGATTTTGGAGTGGCTTATGCTTCATGCAGAAGCGAATGATATCTGCCTTGCAAGTGATGCACGTCTTGATGGATTGATACTTTGCGATCGGATGGGAACCGAGATAATTGAAGCACATCGATGTATCTTCGTGATGGCTTTTCGATCAATAGCGGATTTGACCTTGAAGGACTCGCACATCATAACATTGTGTCCTTGCATAGAACAGCAAGAGACGTCGACAATGCGCTTGGCGACATGCAATTTCGCGGCGAATCTCCGGAGACCTTGATGATTTTTAGTTTCGCCTTGAGAATGAGAGTTCGCCTCACGAAATCCATGAAAGTGTCATAGTCTGGCAAATCCGTGGAAACACTCGTGTGAGTTTCCCACTCAAAGCGAGTCTTCGAGTCGAAGATGATGAAGTGATTAAAGAGGTCGAAGTCGTGGGAATTAATTGATTTTCCAATGCTGTCCTGGCCGTTTACAGCACTGATAGCTGCATTGTAAATGCGGCTGAACTCTTTGGCAGTATCACTTTTCATTTTTTGCACGGGGGGAGTGAATGTGCAAAAATTTGAACGCGACAACTTCTTATTTTCGTAGTGCTTGCACAACAGTGCCCACACACGCAGATAATTGTCTCCGGTTACTAATGGATCAATGCATCCCTCCAAGCAATATTTCAAGTGGAACTTCTCTACGTTCGAGACGAATTATTCCCGACAATGGATTGGAATATATCTCGAAATGAGGGCCAGTCTTCAACGTGCCCGAAAACGATCAGATTTTTAGACGTGACAATGCCTATTTGGTGGCGAGATCGGTTATCGATTCAGTCTAAGGGCGGGATTAGAATGTTCAGTCTTGAACTTCATTACATAGTCGTTCCACTACGGCTACGCTGCTGTACGTATGTATTTTCAGTCGGCAAATTGGAATGTGCTCACTTTCGTCAAAGGCTTCCTTATAGTGAGTTCAAATGAGTGTTGCATTTCAAACTTGGTCCATAGATGATCGGCGGAGGAGAGTCAGACGGCGTGGAGCGTGATGTTTGCTGTACCCATCTTCTTCAAGTTCGACACTGACCTTGTCATGCGACCATGGATGTCACTTTGAGATTAACAAGGTATTTATGTCTGTACTCATTGTTCACTCACTTATTTTCTCTCTTTGTTCTTTTAATTACTACGCACTCCGAATGCGACGGCTTCTGAGCACGCGATACACGGTACAAACAACACGGTCCGGCTCGAAGGATATTTAATATTCGAGAGAATTAAGCGGAAAAAACAATCGGTGAGTAAAAAAATGAAGGCGATATTTTAGATCAAGTAACTCGACACAGTTTATTCTTTATTACACAGTTTACAAATTAACAGTTTTACAACAATAGTGAGAGTAATAATTTCTTGCAAAAAACTGGATTTCAATTTTCTTACGAAAAGACTACTTTACCAGAACGGTGAATAATTATCGGTGAAATGGTGGATTCTTAAGTGACAAGACAAAAGATTTCGTATCTCAACAACGTTTGACTCTTGAACAGCAAAGCACAAATTTCGATGTATTTCGGCGGTTGATTGATTGACTTGGCGACTCGATGCCGGACTTTTATAGAGTCAGTTGCACAAAGGATCTTTCCATCAATCGATGGATTTCCCATACGAAAATTACGAATTTTTGAAGTGACCTTCTGATTTGCGCGGCGATTGGCGATCTGAGACGAAGACAACGAAAAAGCGCTTTTGCCATGTGTGACCAAAATTCGATATCTATGATTGGATCACGAACGAATTACGCGCATTGCGTCACACTGGCGCATGTGCGTTGTAATCTAACAAAATTGTTAAAGCCGTTTTTGAATGTATGTACAACATAAGATTTGACAATAATTTTGACTTCTAACAAAGAAAGGGAATTTTCAACATCGTTTGAAAAGTTCTAGAAGTTTTCAAATCACATACCGTACGTTCGTTAATTTCATAAAACATATGCCGAAGCGAATCTTAAACACAGATGCTACATATAAGTATTCCAGACAGTAGAAAATAAATGACCAAAAAAATGACTAAAAGATATTTTTTTCAGTTATTTTTTTTAGCAAATAAAAAGATGTCTATAAGACGTTTTTGTCAAAAAGATAATCTGTAAGAAATATAATATCTCTTCGTTATTCTATTAATTGTAATTATGTCTTTGAGAATATGAAAAATATTGCAGTGTTAAAGATATATATCTAATAGATAAAAAAAATAGTTAATAAAAAATAGCTAATAAAAAATAGTTATTACAAAATTCAGCCAGTAAAAATTATATGTATTTAGATTTATTTATGAAAGAGAGAAAAAGAGAGAAAGAGAAATATAATTTTACTGTACACGGTCTATCTTTTTGACAACATCTATTGAGCAACTGTATCACATCTATATCTATATGCATTAACATTCAGTGTGGATCATCGGAAAAGCAATTCCCATACAGTTGCAGATCAAGCACCGTTGAATGTGTTGCTTTAGGATGAGTATTCGTTTCGAAACACTATAAAATTAATTCTCGAATTTAAAGAAAAATATTTTTTTATTATAATTTTGTGTATATGTTCTGGAATATGATGTTAATAAAAACTTATTTCAGATTTTAGCATATAATTATATACAAAAATTTTTTTATCGGAACATACTTCACAATTGTCGGCTTATAATTGTCGGCCATAAAGTCGATTTTATATTAACTCTTGGCTGACTAATAGCTGACTATAGTCAAAATATTTGTCGATTTTTAATAAAAGTCGATATTCAGTCTGACTTTAAACTTCAATTGACCATCGATTATCGGTTGACTTCGTGAGCACTTTATACAAAATGATGAAAAAATATTCAATATAAAATATTCGATAAAAAGTATACTTGCATATGTGCATACATTATGCATATACTCATACAGCACCGACGCTTGCAGCAATATTGCTGCAACATTGCATATTATAATGTAATGTTTCAGAAACATTGTTTCATTTCAGAAACAAGTGTAGATATGCATATAATTTTAATAATATTGCAACAATATTTTTTAAAAAATTCTACAACTACTGATTTTATACTTGAAAATAATTATGTACGCATATACATTTTATAATTGTCGAATATGCTACAATTGATCGTATATGAATGGCAAAGTAGCTAGCCTGCTCGCCGAATGATTGGCGAGCAGCGATAGACTTTTGACCTCGGGCTTCATCGAAAATCTGCACTATATTTTTATCAACTAGCTGAGTGCGGCATCCATAGACTCCTAGCTTATAAGATAGACTTAGCATGTGTCCCGATAGTATAGAAATGAAGCCAATAGTAGAGTGAGAACAAAAACAACGACGAAGAATTTCTATTTCTTCTCCATTACTCATAATATGTAAGAGAAGGATGAAGAGATTTCATTCTCCAAGAGATTGGTGATTCATCACCAATGTTTTGCATCTCTCACTATTTTCTTGATTTCTCTTCTATCATGGAAGGGCTGAATCCTTGTAGTATTATTAGGTGTACAACTTTGCTTCCGCCGTTTTCCTATAGATGGCTTTAGCGGTAAGTGGTGGTCGAAAAAAATAGATCATAGACGTCATACAATAAACTTGGGCATCTGTCAACATAACCCCATAGAAACATTAGTCGATTTGTGTCAGCATCATAAAGTTATTCTCGATTGAAAATGTCAGTTTACGAGCTAAATTCTCGTCATTTGCGGGAGGTTTTAATTTTTTGCTTCAATATGAAGAAATCTGCGGCTGAGGCTCATCGAATGCTCTCAAATACTTATGGTGAGGCCGCTATTAGTGAAAGAACGTGTCGTGAGTGGTTTCAACGCTTCAAGAACGGTGATTTTGACGTCCAAGGTCATGCTCTGTATTTGGTGGTATCAGCTCGGCGTAGTGTATTATGAACTGTTAAAACCGACTGAAACAATCACAGGCGATCGGTATCGAACGCAATTGATGCGTTTGAGCCGAACATTGAAAGACAAACGGCCGCAATACGAGAGACACGATAAAGTGATTTTGCAGCATGACAATGCTCGACTCCATGTTGCGAAAGTGGTCAAGACATACTTGGAAACGTTGAAATGGGAAGTCCTATCCCACCCGCCGTATTCTCCAGACGTTGCTCCCTCTGACTATCACTTGTTTCGATTAATGGTACACGGTCTGGCTGATCAGCACTTCCGGTCTTACGAAGAAATAAAAAATTGGATCGATTCGTGGATAGCCTCAAAAGATGACCAGTTTTTTCGACACGGGATT
>NW_012130074.1:976139-983284 GCF_000143395.1 Atta cephalotes
ACGGCGGAAGCAAAGTTGTACACCTAATAATAATTGATATTTTTTTATTTATATACGAACAATTTGTGGGACATGCAATTTGTGGGATATGCAAATACTAAACATTGCAAAAATAATTACATAAATAAATTTGCAATGCGTCATTATAATAATGAATATTATATTCTAATATGTGGGGTAAGTAGTCCAACAACCATGTAAATTTCAAAAGCTCGTATTTCTTTTAATTATTGAATTGAAGGTTTGAATTTTTGTACACAGTTTATGAATTTAATTGACTACATATTGTAAATAATAACTTTTAAGTTATCCTTGAAATTTAGTTACAATTTCGATTATTTCAAAAAACGAGAAATGGTTCATTGTGTACGAAGAATGTTACACAATGAACAATGCTATTTTTAATAATGAATTACATATTTTATACTACGAATTGTTGGGATTATTTTAGTTCTGCTATATTTTAAAATGTTTATTTGTTTGTAAAATAGATAATTATAAAATAGTGAGGATACAAGATCGACCACCGCGTTTTTTTTCGTTTTGAGTGAAAATGGGATGGGGAAAATTGAGATCAGGGAAAATGGGATCAGGGATAATAACATCATTCCAAAGTTCCTATAATTCAAGGATCATCTAGGGATTTATAAATCCAAAAACATCCTTCAGAAAACCAGTATCATCCTCATCAAAGAATTATTTGTAACTTCACTAAATTATAAATAGTCCAGATTTCCTATAACACCTTTAAACTCCATCTGTTCCTATTCGCCATCTTGTGGCATGATATCTGGCAAACCCTAGATCGTATTATATATGAACAAGACTCACACACATAATTCTCAGAAATACATAAACCTTATCCCTCATAAAAATCTACAACTCTCTGTACTTAATGTCAAGAATCTATTTAACAAAGACCTGCTTCAAGATCATACACCTGTTTGCGCTTGCCAAACTTCCCAGTGGCACCTAGAAAAATTCCAAAGGAAAAGATTATCAGCCAAATAGAGTCAATCATCTACCGACTCCCATCAGAACAAGCAGATAATATCCGCAGACAGGTAACCAATCCTTTTCAAAGCCCTTCCATCAACATTATTAAACAAGAGTGATTGGCCCTCCAAGACCTGAATAAGGACACAGACATCATCGTGCTTCCAGCGAATAAAGGCAATACGACAATATAGTCACGAACACATCACTATAAAAAAAAGATGAAGAACGTTCTCTCGGACAAAGCATACAAAAAGTTTGACAAAGATCCAACTAATACAATCGCGCAGAACACCAAAATCCTAGTGGAAAAAAGCAACATTCCTAGTAAAATCAAATCAACATTAAAACCTACAAATCCTCTCTCATCAAGACTATATGGATTATTAAAAGTACACAAACCAAACATCCTCCTTAGACTAATTGTCAGCGCTATACAACTCCTCGACATACTTATCCCTATTCCTAGCACAAACATTACAATCCCTTATTGGAAAATCCGAATCACACATAATTAACTCAATGGACTTCATACAAAAGATCCAAAAAATCCGATTGTGTCCCACAGACCTGCTGTAAGTTTTGACATAGAATCTCTTTTTACATAAGTCCCAATAAAAGACACATTAAACATAATAAAGGCCTCACATGAAACATCCCCAATCTCATCCCGTTAATAGAGTACTGCTTAATCCATTTATTTTTCCTATAACAATCAATTTTACAAACAGGAGCGGCAATAAGCTCTCCTATTTCTCCTGTAATCGCCAGTATCTTCATAGAGCATTTTGAGAAAAAGGTCCTCAGAAAAACACTTAAAAAACCAGAAGTTTGGTTCCATTATGTAGAGGACACATTCATAATATAGAGAAACGGCAAAGCCGAACTCCGTTTTCCTTATTTTTCTCAACAATCAATATCCAAATATCCACTTCACTATAGACATAGAAGAAAACGAAAAACTTCCCTTCCTAGATGTTCTTGTCTCTAACAAAGCTGATGGTACCTTAGACCATCAAGTGTACAGAAAACTAACACATAGATACCTACATGCCGAGTCGCATTACCACTCAGCATAAAAATAGTCTGCAATCAATTCATTTGTACATGGAGCTTTTCACCATCGCTAACAAAGAATATTTACAGACAGAACTCAACCACTTAAAACTAGCCTTACAAAAAAAATGGACACGACAAAAAAGACATAATCAAAACAATCAATAAACATGCAAACAAGATAACAAGTCTCTGACACACACTCGGACGAAAAGATCCTATCCATTCTCTCATATATCAAAGGAATAACAGATTAGATTGGCAGGATATTAAACAAACACAATATCCGAACTATTTTTAAGCCAAAAAGATAAGACAAATCTTAAGAAATCCTAAAGATCGTTTAAAAAGAAGTTTAAAAAATGCTTCTCCATTTAATGCTTTTCTCATTTCAGGTACACTTTGAATCATCAGATATATGTCTACGTTAAATTTTTATTTTCTTTAGAGAAAATACATATTTGAATAAATATTTTGTTCCTATTTTCTGTAGTGTAATACACAACTTGCAATATAACATTATGATTTTGTGTGTGATACTACATGTAATAATTTTTTTGTGTGATATAGAGTATGTAATAAATAATATAAATACACATAATAAATAATATAAATACATTGTGATAAAAACTTTATTTTGTTTATTATTTTTCATTGATATTTTACAGATTGAACTTGTTACTATTAAATGAGTACATATTAAAAGATCAATTTATACAATTTTAAATTGAAATAATTGTATGGTTTATACAAAATTTATGAAATACAACGACGCTCATATGTGTCAATTGCTTGACAAATATGACTATTAAATATTCTTCTTACTTCAATATTGTACACATAAACTTTCTCTTTCTTCCGCTTTCTTGTTTGTGACTTGCAAAAATTCTCAAAAGGATAATGGCAAAAACGTGATGGTACCTTTTTTTACTTTCTTCTAGACTTAATATATATCTGGTGACTCAAAATACCTGAAATGAGGAAAGCATTAAATGAAGAAGCATTTTTTAAACTATTTTTATTTGGATTCTACATAGCATTATTACGATAAACACTCACTTCTCACAATCTTAAATTATCCAAGGATCTTGATGCATTTCTCTTTTCCCCAAGGCAGCATCTGCCATACATTTCGATATCGGTCTTCGTTGGGAAATCTGATACACCAATATGAATTTATTAAATCGTCTGGTTGGATTTTAAAACATCTGAATGCACAACAAATATGTGGCAAAATATATCAAATCCAAATCTACGATAAGAAAATTACATTATTAATGAAATAGGTACCTCTAATTTTTGTACTACTTATTTTTAATAATGAAGCGTTTATTAATTTAAAGCAAACCAATAAAAAGAGGCTCGAATCAATAAAATATATACAAAAAAGCCAAAACCAGCTGATCGGGTGCACATAAATGTCTTTATTCTCGTGTGAATAACAATAACGAAATCATAAACGTTTCAATCATAAACGTTTTCTTCTTTTTGGATCTTTATCAATATGAAATTTAATTCTCAATTACATAAATAAGCCTATTCAAAAATGTAATAAAAGTCGATGCAATTATCCATTTAAGATGGTGCACAACAAACTCGCACGTTCTTTCTTATCTAAATATCAATTTTGATAAAATAAAAACGATATCATATATGTAAGCGTTTATTAATTTAAAGTTTATTTGTGACAATATATACATTGCTTTTTCTCACAATTTTTTACATAGATATGATTAAATTAACTTACCAAAATAGTCAAAACAAAAGCTACTCCAATATGTAACACGCGCACACGTATTCTATCAGAATAAGTTGAGGTTATAGTACATCTCCATGGAGCAAATGTGCGATCTATACCTCAGCCAATCAGAACCACCCATCATTACGTAACGAGTTGGTGAGTCTCTTTTTTTAGGATTTCTACTTAGGACGCTCATACGGAATACAGAGAGGTTTAACTCTCGGCCGAGGTAATGTTTTTCGCGATAAATTTATTACGTTCTTCAACATATTAATATCTTTATATTAGGTGTACAACTTTGCTTCCGCCGTTTTTTTTCCAAAATTCGAGGCTTTATTGTAAAAAACTGGTTATACATTTATGATTCAAAGTATTATCCATCGCTGGCCACTACTTTCTATCATCTTTCGGGTAGCGTACGAATCCCGCGTCGAAAAAACTGGTCATCTTTTGAGGCTATCCACGAATCGATCCAATCTTTTACTTCTTCATAATACCGGAAGTGCTGGTCAGCCAGGCCGTGTGCCATTGATCAAAACAAGTGATAGTCAGAAGGAACAACGTCTGGAGAATACGGCAGGTAGGACTTCCCATTTCAACGTTTCCAAGTATGTCTTGACCACTTTCGCAACATGGGGTCGAGCATTGTCATGCTGCAAAATCACTTTATCGTGTTTCTCGTTATATTGCGGCCGTTTGTCAATGCTCGGCTCAAACGCATCAATTGCGTTCGATACCGATCGCCTGTGATTGTTTCAGTTGGTTTTAACAGTTCATAATACACTACGCCGAGCTGGTCCTACCAAATACAGAGCATGACCTTGGAGCCGTGAATATTCGGTTTGGCCGTCGACGTGGAAGCATGACCGAGAACTCCCCATGATTTTCTGCGCTTGGGATTATCGTAATGAACCAATTTTTCGTCCCCAGTCACAATGCGATGCAGAAATCCCTTCCGTCTTTGCCTTTCAAGCAGCTGTTCACAAGCAAACAAACGCCGTTCAACATCTCTCGGTTTCAATTCGTACGGCACCCAATTTCCTTGCTTCTGAATCATTCCCATGGCTTTGAGGCATTTTGAAATGGCTTGTTGAGTCACTCCCAATGATCATGCCAATTCTTCTTGATTTTGACACTAGTCTTGCTCAAGTAATGCCTCCAATTCTGCATTTTCGAAAACCTTCTCTCTTCCACCGCTATGCTGGTCTTCGATATCAAAATCACCGTTCTTGAAGCGTTGAAACCACTCACGACACGTTCTTTCACTAATAGCGGCCTCACCATAAGTATTTGAGAGCATTCGATGAGCCTCAGCCGCAGATTTCTTCACATTGAAGCAAAAAATTAAAATCTCCCGCAAATGACGAGAATTTGGCTCGTAAACTGACATTTTCAATCGAGAATAACTTTATGATGCAGACACAAATCGACTAATGTTTCTATGGAGTTATGTTGACAGATGCCCAAGTTTATTATATGATGTCTATGATCTATTTATTTCGACTATCACTTACCGCTAAAGCCATCTATAGGAAAGCAAAGTTGTATACCTAATAATATGATGCTTAATTGTAACAAATTATTGAAATTGCTTGTCAATTTAATTCGCAATTACTAAAGTAGTTTAATTGCGTTTAGTCCGGAAAAACAATTCGGTGTGCAGTTTGAAAGACTACGATATGGTATATATGCAAAGACATACATATATGATATATGCATATACAGTAATTCAAGATTGAAATGATTCATTTAGCAATGAAGATTTAACTTCCTTTATGGTATTTTAATTTCTAGTATTGATTGTGTTCTCACATATGCGGTCTAAAAATAAAGAAATTCTTAACATAGGAATTTTAATACTTTATAGATGTTGTAATACATTGCTGCATTATAATTTTGGGGCAAATGCGCGACCTCATCAGGGGATAGACGCGCTTCTCGTAAGAAAAAATAAACATCTAGTATGTATTATGAAATTATTCAAAATGGATTCCGATCGGAATTATTTAATTATTTCCTATTGTACGTGTTTCTACTACATTTTTAAAGGAAAACGAAATAATTCCGATCGGAATCCATTCCGATTTGTTTCATAATAAATGTTCAGTTATTCTATAAGAAGGAAAATGCAAATTGAATCGAGTATCTTAGAGATCCCCAAGTTTCAGGTATGCTTTCTACCGAATAATATTTTTTAATCATAAGTTAACCGTGTGTTTTGAAATCTCATGTTAAGCAATAAAAATATAAATAGCAGCATATTACATATTTTATTTTAGTGGACATAGCAATATTGTTACAATGCAGCAATATATTATAAAATATTGTAATCTTGCAAAATAATATTGCTGTAATATTGCCGTAATATTTCGTGTAATAGGAATTGAATACCGACCAAAGTGTTTTTTATAGATTTTTCAATGCTAAAAATACATGCAATATCGCAAACTAAAGTTCTCCAGCTAAATTTTTTCTAAATAATTGATGCTTATGTATGAAAAATAACTCTTTTGCGATATTTGACTTTATTTATAAATAAAATTTATAAATAAATAAAAATTATCTTGAAATTTTAATTACGAATGCATTGTTCATAAAATCTATTTTATAAATTTCAATATCTTATCTACTTTTGAGTTTTAGTTATAAAAAATTTAAATTCAGAATTTTTCTGAGATAGCTAATTTTCTGTCTATAACGATGAAATATACAATATTACTTTAATTACACTTTCTACTTATAATTTCTAGTTTGGCTATCAATACAATGAAACATGCACGCGCGCGCGTGAATATATACGAACGTATTATATGTGTGTAATATACAGGGTAAATTTTTTGCGTTTTTGTAGAGAGGACTAAACTGGGTCGAGAGTCCTCTACCATTTTCCAATTTTTGCAATAACAAGATAATTATTAAAAATTATCAAATATTAATAATTTTCTTTAATAATTTTTTACTCTAATATTATCAATTTTACAGAAAAAACTGCAACACAAAAATTATTTATTTTCTTTTTATAGAACTCTAAAAATTTTTTTAGAGTTTTTTATCAACTATTTAATACTGAAGTTCTTATTTTTACCAACATGAGAAAATATGGTATTAAAAAATTCTGAAAAAATTCTGAAAAAATTCTCAGAACTTCATGAAAAAAAAATAAATGATTTTTGTCTCTTGCAATTTTTCTGTAAAGTTGATAGTATTTGAGTAAAAAATTATTCAAGACCAATATTTGGCAATTTTTAATAATTAATATTGTTAACAATTTTCGCAATGCGAAATAGTAGTTTTCGACTCAATTTAATCCGCTCTATCTACACAAAAGCGATTGGCCAAAATTTACGGGATT
>NW_012130074.1:983593-988971 GCF_000143395.1 Atta cephalotes
TCGGTAAGTTTTGATAAAGCTCGTATGCAAAACAAATTAAACTGAATCGAAAAATCATGTTTTGCAATTGTCGCAATAGTTAACAACATATTAATTACTAAAAATCTCTGAATATTATAGTTTTCAATAATTTTTTATTCAGACACTATCAACTTTATAAAGAAACAACAAGAGACAAAAATTATTTATTTTTTCTCATAAAGTTCTGAGAAATTTTCAAAATTTTTTAATGCCATATTTTCTCATGTTGGTAAAAATAATTGCCAATGTGAGAAAATGTAATGCTAAAAAGTTAACAAAAAATTTTGAAAAAATTCTTAGAGCTACAGAGAAGAAAATAAATAATTTTTATCTTTTGCAGTTTTTCTGTTGGTAATATTTGAGAAAAAAATTATTGAAGACCAATATTCGACAATTTTAGTAATTAATTTTGTTAACTATTAAAAATTGCAAAATGGCAGAAAACTTTTCGACTCAGTTTAGTTCATTCTATCTGCACACGAGCTTTATCAAAACTTACCAGATATCCTGTATATATTACACATGTATGTATATTATACACATATACATATAATATAGAAAATATATGTAATATATGTATATTATACACATATACATATAATACAAATATTACACGCGCACGCGTGTGTATATGTGTCTCATTGTATATATACAAGAATGCTTTGACAATAATTGCGGGACACTCTTTATGTACAACATTAAGTATCTTATGAAGTGAGATCCGTCCTAACTCCCCCCCCCCCCTGCCTCAGAGGATCATCATGTATTGAAAATACATCAATCATGTATTTTCATGTGAAACTTTTCATGTATAGCGATTACATATGCGATATTGCATGGACGACTGAATCGTTCATATAATCTATAACCTATAACAACAGAAAGAAAAATAATAATGAACATGACTGTGAAACAAAAAGAAATGTTATTAAATTATTTAAAACGCAATCCCGAATTAGTGAGAAGTAGAATAGACAAAAAAAATGAGAATCGATTAAAATTGATAAATTAAAAATATTTTATTATATATTAGGTGTACAACTTTGCTTCCGCCGTTTTTTTCCGAAATTCGAGGCTTTATTGTAAAAAACTTGTTATACATTTATGATTCAAAGTATTGTCCATCGCTGGCCACTACATTCTCTCATCTTTCAGGTAGCGTACGAATCCCGCGTCGAAAAAACTGGTCATCTTTTGAGGCTATCCACGAACCGATCCAATTTTTTACTACTTCATAAGACCGGAAGTGCTGGTTAGCCAGGCCGTGTGCCATTGATCGAAACAAGTGATAGTCAGAGGGAGCAACGTCTGGAGAATACGGCGGGTGGGGTAGGACTTCCCATTTCAACGTTTCCAAGTATGTCTTGACCACTTTCGCAACATGGGGTTGAGCATTGTCATGCTGCAAAATCACTTTATCGTGTCTCTCGTTGTATTGCGGCCGTTTATCTTTCAATATTCGGCTCAAATGCATCAATTGCGTTCGATACCGATTGCCTGTGATTGTTTCAGTCGGTTTTAACAGTTCATAATACACTACGCCGAGCTGGTCCCACCAAATACAGAGCATAACCTTGGACGTCAAAATCACCGTTCTTGCGTTTGAAGCGTTGAAACCACTCACGACACGTTCTTTCACTAATAGCGGCCTCACCATAAGTATTTGAGAGCATTCGATGAGCCTCAGCCGCAGATTTCTTCATATTGAAGTAAAAAATTAAAACTTCCCGCAAATGACGAGAATTTGGCTCGTAAACTGACATTTTCAATCGAGAATAACTTTATGATGCAGATACAAATCGACTAATGTTTCTATGGGGTTATGTTGACAGATGCCCAAGTTTATTGTATGACGTCTATGATCTATTTATTTCGACCACCACTTACCGCTAAAGCCATCTATAGGAAAACGGCGGAAGCAAAGTTGTACACCTAAATGTATGTATATATGTACATAATAATAGTTTTGTAATGTATATTATTATAATAGTTATATATATATATATAAAACCTCTCTTCTGTCAATGCAATATTAATTCTTCTTCAATTATTAATGGCATTTGCCTTGAGATAAATTGTCGTAGGATAAGATGTTAATTCCGAAGTATATTTATCAATTCTCTAGAATTCCGCTTTTGCGCCACCACGGTCCTTGGCTAAGAAGTTCACGTGAACAATTTCACATTTGCATAATTGGGAAAGTTACATGATCCCTCGAAATCATAGATTATTATAGAATTTACGTGAAAGTTAGTATTTTCACTTTTCACGTTTCTGTCCTAGGAGAAAAGTTATATGATTGATCACCAGGACGTACAACTTTCCACGCGAAGCAACTTTCCTCCTTTTTTGCCTAGAAACGTATGAACTACAACTTTTTTCGCGAAACAAACGCCACCCCACTTCATTCCTGTTTACGAGCGTAACAACTTTTCATGAGGATGAATCTTGCTCTGCGTAGAAAATCGAACACCCCGAAACAGAGAAGAGATGGGATAGACTCGCAACTCCTTGCTTTGCTTAATGAAAAGCCATTACATAAGCAGGGGAGGATACAAGTTTTTAATATTATATGTGGCAGAAATAAAACATTATTTTTTAAACCTTTTAGTTAATAACTTTTTAACGAATAATGATCGACGGGTAAAATCTGTTGGAGGTCATTCATGACAACTAATTTAAGATCAAGGTCATTGAGGTAGTCTTGCATTCAGTATATTTATCCACCTATATGAAAAATAATTAATTTCGTAAATATATTGACCAGTATTCAAAACGCATATTTGTAAAAGCGCATTCTGAATGCGCTTTCTGAATGAATCATTCTCTAGAAAAAATGTCGATCTAAAGAGATTAAATATTTATTAATTATTTATTATTTTCGGCTTATTTTGATCAATCTTACATAGTCATTTTTCATAAAAGAGGTTTCATATATATATTCACACACTTTGTTACAATAATAATTAATTGACTACAGTAAAAATTATCTAAGATATATCATTTCTATAATTATAGAGAAATCACGATTGATAATGTCATAAACTAATAAAAAAAATATAAAAAAAATTTATTTTATATCAATGTCATTTTCTTAAATTTTGTAAGTAATATACACAATATTTTTGATGCAATTAAATCATTTTATATAACAATTTAATGTATTATATATATCAACAATCTACAGTATAAAGAAGAAAATGCCTTGTTATATACTAATTAAGTTATTAATTTTGTGATAAACTTATACCCAATCCTGATTTATTATACTTTATCGTCATAAGTAAAAAATTGTTGTCTTAGAAAAATCCTGTATTTAAATCTTATACAACATTGCTAAAAAACAGAGTTGATAAAAGATAATGTTGTTTCTTAAGAATAAAATATTCTTAAGAATAAAACGTTGTTTTTTTAAACATGTTTGTAATGCTTTATACATGCATTAGTATTATAAAAGAACAATTTAAAACGCGTTAAAAATATCGATTAAGCATGTTTTAAACAATTTAAAACATAGGTCTATTTTCTGTGATTGAACTAGTGTACACTTTTGGAACTTAAAGTGAGATAGATACGTTTGATTAAAGCGAGAAAGAAACTTTCAAAACAATGTGCAGGAATAAAAAACAGATCATATGTTTAAAACATGATTTTCATCAACCTTGCTGAAAAAGTAATTGAGATACTCATAATAAAAAAATATGTTTTATAGAAAACAATATATTTCATGATCTTTTGATCAGAATTATATTATATAAAATATTCTTAATCTTTTTTATAATATAAAATATAATAAATATAATAAATATAAGATTGTCAAATATCGTAAAAAAAATCCATTTTACTTCAATTAAATATTTCGGCAATCTAAAGTGTTGATAAAATTTGGCATACGACATATTATTTTTAATATTAAAAAATATCCATGTAGAAGAAATACCTTATCTCTAATTCAAAGTAATTCAAAATAATTAAAATAAAACATTTATAAATGTGTAATAATCGTACGAGATTTAATGATTCAAAGAAGAATATCATATAGATTAATACACATTACTCACGTCTTGAACATGACGTTATTCACTTAACACGTAGCATTCACCGCGATTGATAAAAGACAACTGTCAAACATAGAGAATACAAATTTACTCTTGGAAAAAGAGACGATCACTTTCGCAGCGCCGCTAATTTCTGTTCTCGGATACTGAGAACTACAGAGAGTCACATGATGAACAGTGGGGATTGGCGTCATATTTAAATCTATGTACGCGCTCACATACGCACTTGTGACTTGATATATTAGGTTGCATGCCGTAAAACGCATGATGTGCATGATGTGATTTTACCCTTATTATTCACCAAATGTTATACAAGGATAAAATGGAACATCATGCGTTTTATGAAATGCAGCTTAACTAGGAGTACAAAATTGCCGTCAAATACAATTTGACAATTACTTTGTAAAATTATGATAAAATGGTAATTTATTGATAAATTTTTTGACAAAATTTGTTTTTTTATAGTTTTATGCACAAATAAGTTTTATTCATGTTTTCCATATTAAATTTCCACATTAATTACATAATATAAAACAATATTCTTTCAATATTTTCATCGAGAATATAAATCACTAATAGAATAATAACATGACTGTTCACTAAATCTAAAACCTAATCAATGTTAAAAATCCGTTTTCATATATTTGGTATTCTAAAGATTTGATGTAGTGACCAAAAAAATAGAAAGCAATGCAGATTAAAAATTCCAGTATTTTTTTACATAATTCCTTGTTCTATTTTAAAATCTAGCTTTTTACTGCATTATTTAAAATTATTCTATATTTCTGCTTACAATTAAATATTCCGGCAGTAGGGCAATTAAAGAAAGATTATTTTATTTTTGATGTATAATTGTGCCTTTGTTTTTATTTTAATAAAAACTTTAATAGTCTACTTGTTAAAATAATAAGTAAATAAAGTTTTATAAGTTTAATTATAAAATAAAAAATATACAAATAAAAATATCAAATAAAAAAATCATAATATGTATAAAATAGTTTTACTGTACTTGTTATATTTTTTTCAGAATCCTAATAAAAAAACTTATTTAAAGTTTCTTTAGTTTAGATTGTGTACCTGATCTTTTAATTGTCATATATTCAATATACAATATATATAATATAAAATATAAATAATATATATTATATATTAGGTGTATAACTTTGTTTCCGCCGTTTTTTTTCCGAAATTCGAGGCTTTATTGTAAAAAACTGGTTATACATTTATGATTCAAAGTATTGTCCATCACTGGCCACTACTTTCTCCCATCTTTCGGATAGCGTACGAATCCCGCGTCGA
>NW_012130074.1:989998-998502 GCF_000143395.1 Atta cephalotes
TATACTAATATATATAATATATATATATATATATATATATATATATATATATATATATAATATATAATATATTCAATATATAATATATAATATATTCAATATATAATAAATTTGAAAAACTTTTAGAGATGACTTAAACCTATTAGCGCTATGACGATATCATTCTTGCAGCTCCAAAAGATCAAATTGATACAATTCTTTGCTCATTCAATTCATCTATCATGAAAAAAAATACCTGAAAGAAATACATGAATTAACTTCACTATTGAATGTAGCGATGATAGAGGAATAAACTTTCTGGCTGTAAAAATGTTAATAGAGGATATAAAAATTGTTAATAGAGGAGGAAAGAATTATTTTTGACAATTAAGTCTATAATTCTGGTAGATACTTGAATTTCAATTCAAAGCATCCTATAGACACAAAAAAGACGTTGTCATCAGATAGTTTGACAGAATTCTATTTCCTTCCCCATCCTAAATTTCATGAAAAAAATATAATTAATACATTTCAACCTAATAAATATCCTTTGGAATTCCTTTTTTCAATAATTAATAACAGGATAAAATCTTTGTCTTTCAAAAATAATTTTGATAATATCAAAGAACATAATGATGTGATCAACTCGAATTCCACAGATATTACAAAAAATATTTCATTATTCCTTATTTATTAAAGTATCAAAAAAATTCAAAACTATTACACAAAAATTTGATTTCAAAGTTGCTCACAAACCTATGAATTGTTTGAATACTTTTATTAAAAATTAACACAATGTCGTAGTTTATTTCGAGCTATAATTAAATTAACTTTAAATATAATCAACAAACATTTCGGCTTACAAAGCCATCCTCAGTATTAAAACGCAGAAATACAATCTTAAATTAATCAACCAAAATAATGGATACAATGAAAATTTAAAACACATCAATAGTGAAGTGTCAATATATAAAAAAATTCAAACGTCAATAAGTATCATGACAGATGACAATGAGATAGGAATATTTAGATACTTCAGTCAACAATAGATTAATTATGTTCATCGATAAAATAGTTTTGCCAAATTCTTCGATTGAGATCGAGAATCCAGTTTGTCAGATTTGTATCAAATGATTTGAGAATTCATTAGTTACAAGTTTTTTATGATGTTCTGCAGAACACATAGAGTTATTAAAATAATATATTATTAGTATGAAAAAGAGGTACAGAATCAAATAATAACTTACGGTAATTTATATAAAATATTGTAATCTAAACTCTCAATCAAAGATCCGGTTAAGTACATTAAAAATACTAACTGTTGCTCGTGAAATTAACTGATGAAAATTGAAAATTTGAAAATTAACTGATGTGATATGTAGGTCAAATAAAAGTAAGTCAAAAAAAATGTAAAAATAAGTCTGTTCAAAATTGTGACTATTTATGTTCCCGTATATCGTCAAGTATGTTAAAATAAGAATTATTCAATAACTCAGTATCTTTCATTAAATTTAAATCGTTTCTTTGTTTTTTAATATGTATCATTTCAGAAATATTTCTTTTACTAATTCCATTCAAAATCAAGAATACTAACTTTTTCCCAATTAAAGTTATGATTATTTTCCGTGATATGTTTCAAAATTACTGAGTATTTGGACTGATCTAATTTTATATTATTGCGATATTTTTTAATTCTTGTCTGCAATTGTCTCTTCTTTTGGCCAATATATGATGCGTTGCAGGTATTATAATTTACTTATATGACATTAATATTTTTATCATGTTGATTTTTGTCTTTATGAACTTTTATTAAGTACCTAATTTTTATTAAGTACCTTGTTTAAGTACCTACAGCCAATGATTTTGGATTTATTAATAGATTTAGTAATTTTAGAAATAGATCTTATATATGGAAAAATCATTATCTCTCTCAAAACTCCGACAACGTGATCTGGTGTTATTAACATCGTGGATTTTTTACTAGCCAAACTTTTAATTCTTTTATTAATATAATGAAAAATCATTCCTAAAAATAATTGTTACCCTTCAAAATTTCTATTATAAATTCTATGTTTTTGTTATAGAATAAAATTTGACAGTAAGATCACTCTATCAACTGTATATGTCCCAATCTTATGACATGTGGGATGATTCGAATAGAAAGATAAATACCTGTCTGAGAACATCTTTTTACGGTACCAATCTAAAGTAATAGTATTGTCTTTATTGATGACCGATAGATCCAAAAAATTCAGACAATAGTCTTCTTCATATTCAATAGTGAATTTAAGTCTATCATGCTGTTCATCAGGCTAAATGATAGTCTGATGAACTTTTATATCAAATCTTATCTGATTAGTAAAAAGGTTTATAAATTTTAGAAAACAAAGAAAAAAGAGGGCTATGAGCCAAAAATTATTATATAAAATAAAACAAGATAATATAGAATGTACAAAAAATAAAAAACAATAAATGAAACGAAAATATTTAAAGTTAAAAATTTAATAAAAAATGCTAGCAGACCTTTCGATCGCGATCGGATCATTCTTAATATTAAAAACATATATAATCAATAACAGTCGAAAAAAACAAAAACATAATAAAATATATATTTTGCTCTCTAAGACAAACGCTGATAACGTAAAAATAATCATCGTAATGTTCACAGTTTTAATATGTAACGGAAAAGAACGTACGCGAATAATAGCTACTTGCAGTCAGTCATTAAAATGCTTATAATGTCAATTTTAGTAAAAAGAATGAATATCCTTTGATTATAAATGTAAAGAACGCAAATATGAGTCTGATCCTAGAAAAATATATAAGTGAAAATATAGCGCAAAATTGAAATAATATAACTGGATATAAATTATAACATAATATAATATAATAATAATATAATATAATATAATATAATACTATAATATAATATACTAAATTATAGCGCTAGAAAACAATCGATTCGATGTCGATTCCATTATCATTTCTAATTGGGATGTTCCAAGATAAAATTGAATCACAAAAATGACACTTTTACATCAAATTATTTTTTATTTTTAAAATATTTTGCATATATTTTTCTGTGTAATCTTAATTAATATTATTGATCAAATTTAACTTAATTAATATTATTGATAAATTTAATAGAAGTCAGGCATTGATAACTGACATGTTAGACTTAGAGATGAAAATGAAATTTTACAGTAATTTTTGGCTAGTATAATGGTAATTACTAGTTAATTAACTTATGTGATGTCTTCCATTGATTTGCTCGATGTTACTGCCATTGTTTCCGTTATCAACTTTGCAGCCGTCTCCCCAGCAAACGAAAATGATTCAATTGGATTCAATTAGATTCAATTGGATTGAAAATTAGCATTTCCTATTCAAAATTTTAAATTGAACAGTATTCACAATTGTATTGTTTTACCCAGAAAAAGTGAATATTATTTTAAATTGAAAGGCATAGAGATATGCTTCATGCAATTCCTATAAATGAATAAAAATGTATTCAGGATTGAAAAGCATTTATTTTAACATTCGTGAATCAATATTTCTGAAAATCTAAATTCATTTCAATCCATTCTCGTTTGCTGAATGTTAAATGATGATATTTTTATTATAACTACAAAATTTCATTACTAGTTTAGCTGATTGAAGTAAAGAATGAATAGCACATTTACTAATTAAAGAAGTGGTGTAGCGGATAATAGAAGATATATAAAATACATCCAGAGATCCCAAGTTCGAATCTCATTATGGTGCGTTTGTTAGTATCAATTTGAAGTAGTTAATTTCAGATATAATTATTATAAATGTCTTAGGAATAAAATTTGTAATCCTTAAATATGAACGTTTTTTTTTCAAATATTAAACTAGTGTCAGTTAGGATCCAATCCATTTCAATCCATTCAATTCATTTTCATGGATTTGAAGTACGCATTAAAAAATTTTAATCCATTTTAATTCATTCTCGTTTGCTGGGAATTTTATTTTGAGAAACAAAAGAAATAAATAGATTAGGGATTTACAAACTGAAAAGCGATTGTCTATAATAAAAGACACATGTGGCTCTAAACTATTGAACATTCAGTAAATGATTGATGACGAATGTTATATCTAATTCATAATCGATACCTCCAATCCTAATCCTAAATTAGAAACACACGAAAGACCTGCACACGGCACTACTAATTCGTGAATATAAAAAGAGACCCTTCATAAATCTCTGCCGGTCCGCTATCAATCAATAAAAATTTCAACTACGAAAGACAAAACGTCACTCTGCCAGTCCGCGACTAAGCATTTCAGTCAAAGTTACCTAGCCACTCTTCGCAACCAAATTTATCAATCGACTTTAGTTGTAATTCGCAATACGATTGAATTATTTGATTGAAATTCAGTACATTCAAATCGCTTGGCAAGCCCCTCCCCCCTCCTCTTGGGTCCAATCATCCATGCCACCTATAATCAGAGACCATCGATCGGATCTCCGATGATTATCTCCAAAAATCAAAAATCACTGAATAATACTAAGTCCCCCCCCCCTTTCTCCAACGTAATTCGCGAAATGAATTAATTCCTGTATCGCCTCTCTGTTTACACACACTCACATATCGAACTCACAGATTCATGCTTCCCATGATTCTCAAATTTGTAAGAGAATATATACATATATGTACAGGGTGTCTCAGACCACTCGTACACCCCTTGTATCTCGAAAACAGAAATTTTAGAAAAAACCGTTTCAGACAAAAGTTGTGAGGTTCCGATCTATTTAGCGATCTGATCAGTCTAATCTTGGGTAGCGTCACTAAAGTCAGAGCAATCTCACTTTGAATTTTTTAAATGGAACCTATTTTTCATTACATATTCTTATAACATACCTCGAGAGTTTTCCAAAACACTAATAAAATAATGTTTCATGAAATACTTTTTGAGTTATAAGGCTTGAAGTTTACATTATGCCGGCATTAACATTATGCAAGGTGTCCGATCGATGGCTAAAATCTCTTGAATATCGTTCAAGATAATGTTCGAATAACATTTGTTAAGATGAAGATCACTGGAGATTGTTTCTCTTATTTTCATTTTTATATAAAGATGAATTTTGAATGCAAAAATGAAAATAAAAGAAACACCAATGACTTTGATCTTAATAATGATCTTTTATCTTAAATGTTGTTTAAAAAATTCGAAGTGACATGCTCTGACCTTGATGAGCCACCCAAGACCAGTCTAATCAGATCACTAAATCAGATCATTTACAATTCCATAATTTTTGTCTGAAACGTTTTTTTCTAAAATATTCTGTTTCCAAGATAAAAGGAGTGTACGGGTGGTCTGAGACATCCGACATATATCGGTTATTATACATAATAACCGTGCTCGCGAGCGACAGTACAACTTTGTCGCGTACTCCTTGATCTCCTCTTGCTTAAAAGTACTTCTTGCACTCGTAATATCTCGACAGCTACGAAGATTTTCCACAAATAGTTTCTCGCTAAATAAATTAGGAGCCACGAGAGAGCATCCCAGTTAGAGGGCGAGAGATATGCGGCAAGAATTACGCAGAAATAATGAAATAAAAGGCAATTATATTTAAATTGTTCTACATGCAATCTCCGGAGCTTCGCTCCCTCCGCTGGACTTGATATAATCTACTTCCATAAATGACAATGACTTACTTCTAACGCCGGGCGACAACCGTACTTTAGACTACGAACCTTAGAAAGTGGCTGATACACGACAACCGATTATTCATAAGACCTCTCGACAGCGTGAAAAAAACTCATAGAGAAGTAATATGGTATATGTTATCCGGGAGAGTACGAGAGCAAATCAATAAGTTTTTAAAAAAACATTTTTACAAACAGTAAAACACATTTTTTGATCGATTCATTTTTATTTCTCAACATAGTCTCCTTTCATTTCGATCACATTTGATCCAATTCACGATTCTCCAACTTTTTCAAACCATCCGAATAATATGATTTGTCTAACCCTTCAAAATAAGCCTCCGTTGAACTGTTCTCTAGTGGTGAATCTCTTTCCTCCGAACCATTTCTTCAGGTTTGGAAATAAGAAATAGTCGCAGGGGGCTAAATCTGACGAATATGCTGGATGGAGAAGCAATTCGTAACGGAATTCGTTGAATTTGATCGGTGTTGAGCATGTGTGAACCCGTGCATTGTCTTGATGGAAGAGCATTTTCTTCTTCGCCAAATAGGGACGTTTTTTTTTTAAATGTGTTGAACGGTCCAATAAGATTGCGTAGTAATCGCCATTGATCGTTTGCTTCGACGGAAGGTAATCGATATGAATTATACCGTGTGCATCCCAAAAAATTGTGGCCATCACCTTTCCGGCCTTTACTGTCTTCGTCTTCTTTAGAGGTTCACCCGGTGAAGTCCATCGTTTTGACTGTTTCTTCGTCTCGAATATAAAGTAATGGATCCATGTTTTGTCCAGTAATGAATCGACGCAGAAATTCATCTGAATTACGTTGAAACATCTTCAAACATTGTTTTGAAATCGTCACATGGTCAACAGTGAGCAAGCGCGGCTATCTTGCCGATAGCTTTTTATTCAATTGCTGCAAAATTGAAATTATTCATGTCATGTGATATGCCTGTGACCTCAACAAGCTCGTTGCACTTTCACGCGCACGTCGATCAAAACAATATCGTGGACTTTATCGTGGACTTTATGATTTCTGACGTAACAGCCTCAATTGGACGTTCCGAACGACGAGGTGCATCACATGTGAATATACGACCACGTTTAAATTCATTCACCCAATTGTATACAGTCGTAAACGCTGGTGCAGATATGCTATGAACATTATCCAACTCAGCTTTGATTTCTTTCGATGTTAAATTTTAATATGTAAATATTTGATCACTGCACGAAACTTGTTTTTTTCCATTTTGCAAAAAATATAAAGATTGTTCGCTTTAATCGTCTGTAGAAATGAACCACGCGATGAATTCTACTCAAAATTTGACAGTAATCAGCTGAGAGATGTTATTTGTTAAAAAGTAATGTGACATGACACTGCGAGTGCCCTCTGATTTTTTAATAACTTATTGACTTGCCCTCGTAATGACGCGGTGTCAAACTCGAAGTTAACTCGAAAGTGCGATATAATCACAATAATTGTTTTCGGCACGGCACAAATGATCTAAGATAAAACGGAAGCTTAAAATGACTCGACTGTGACAAAAGAGGCGAGCCCGACTCGGCAATTATAATAATAATTATAATATTTCATCTAATACTTCATCTAATATTTCATCTAATAATTCATCTAATACTAATGCTTGGGAGGATACGAGAGTCTCGCAATTGCACAGATTCAGACGGCGGCCATTAAACCGGTTGCTTACCGCCACGCGAGTTTTTTCTGTGTGATCCGCCTACAAACTCGGATCGGCAACTTTACAGCAGTGACGACGCTCGTCTCATCCCTTTGATGCAGGTTCCCTCCGCTAGCTTTCCTCTCAGCAATGATACTCGCAAACTCTGAAGTGATCTCCGGCAACGAAGTCGTACAGCCTCGTACAGAGTATATGCTCAATCAATAAGAGTGAGATCTAGGAGCTCCTCAGATTCCTTGAATTCACGCAGGTTATGAATCTACTCCCCCTCCCCCCCCCCCGTCCTCTCATGGAGGACGCCGATTGACTCCTGTCGATCACGCCACCAGTACG
Organism: Atta cephalotes; assembly: GCF_000143395.1. Taxonomy (NCBI): domain Eukaryota; kingdom Metazoa; phylum Arthropoda; class Insecta; order Hymenoptera; family Formicidae; genus Atta; species Atta cephalotes. Next base: position 997,690 of record NW_012130074.1, read on the forward strand.
TGCTGCACAGATCCTTGCGGGCCACGAATCCTTGCGTCTTATAGCGCGCAATACAATTTTTCATGAGCTCCTTTTTCGCCTGAGATCCCTAAATTTCTCGGACTAGCGCGAGCCGCTCCTCCACTAACTCCGCATCGGAGACACATGCCCCCGACTGATGTCTGTAATGTTCCTCAAGTGGAGTTCTTGCCCTCCGTCGCACTTCCCTATAATTGATATGCGATGTAACAAAGTACAGGGCGACAGCGAATAATAAAAAAAATATATGAAATGGTACGACCTGCATGTTCGGACTCCCGGTAGGCGGCCTTCCCGCGTAGCGTCGCCTCTTTTTTCTTATTTTCCTATTATCGTAGTCTTCCTTCTTCCAATGAAACGGCAAGATTACAGCAAGAATGAAATTGTAGCTACCGAGCACAGTCCGTGAGTGACTCTAAGTTTAAGTGTGTGACTAACTATTAAAGAAAAAAGCTTTTAACGAAGAAATTAAACAAAAACAGATAATTAATAGTAGCACACGTTCGCACGCGCACTCGCGTGCGCGCTCGTTCTCCGAGACAGAAGGACGTGCAATTCCCCTGCCGACGATCCTTGACAGTGACTGACTACACACACACACACACACACACACACACACACACACACACACACACACACACACACACACACACACACACACACACACACACACACACACACACACGAGTACGTACTACTTACTTACTAAAGTAAACTAACGAAACGTAAACTAAACTAAACTAAACTTAAACTTTAAATTTAAATTTAAGTTAAAGTAAATAAAATTAAACTTAA
>NW_012130074.1:998522-1011759 GCF_000143395.1 Atta cephalotes
ACCGTACCGTAACGAACGAACGGAACGGTACGTACCGTACCTTACCGTACCGTACCGACCGTTACCGTACCGTACGTACGTACGTACGTACGTACACACACACACACACACACACACACACACACACACACACACACACACACACACACACACACACACACACACACACACACACACACACACACACAGGGTGCATCTTTCTGAAAAATCAGGAACAAATCAAACAATTTCTTTAAATAAAAATTTGTTTTTAATGAAAAATTAAATTACAAAAAATTCTTTTACATGGCACTTGGGGAATCTCTGTAGAGCACAATTATTCGATATATCTCCCATTAGCTTGAATGATGGCTTCTATTCTCTGAAGTGTTCGCACGCACGCTGTAATGTAGCGTTGTCCAAGCCGACGAATGCTACCGCAACAGCAGTCCTTAATAACATTATTGGAATGTCGAGACCTTTTCAACGCTTCATACATATTCCAAGGGATTTAAATCTGGGCTGTTGGAAGGCCAGAATTTCTTGGACCAAAACATATCGTTGTCTGAGAGCCAATTTTGAATCAAATGACTTGTATGAGCCGATGCATTCTGCTGAAAAACATATGGCCTTCCAGACGCCACAATTTCCATCCACAGCTTCACTACATCCATCAGAACTCGTAACAGTTGCCCTAAATCATCCGAAATCAGCGCTTCAGCCTTTTCAACAACTGCGGGGGTTCTCGCGGTACGTTCTTTCGAGTAACTCTTCTTCGCTGGCATGGAAAAGGAGGTGACGTCACTAGGCCAAGGAGATTATGTCACAAGGAGAAGAAAAGAGGTAGATGATGTCACCTCCTGTGACATCACTAAGTAAGGGAGTGATGTTACAGGGGTAGGGGGAAGGGAATGACATCACAGGAGGTGACGTCACTAGGCGAGGGAGAATCGATGCGGAGGACGAAGATATCCCCGGTGCAGAAAATTAGATAGTCGGAAATTACGTAATGGGAAATTATAGTAGCAGAAACTTGCGGTGAAGACGTGGCGCGGGATTAATGGCCGCCGGGCGCAATCCGTTGCCTCCGGGTGCGATCCGCCGCTGGGCGCGATCCGCCGCCAGTTCCTACTGCCATCTTTGGGCGCAATTCGTCGACCTCCGCCGCCGCTTCCGGACGCGGTCCCCTCTACTACCAGGCGCGGTCCTCACCGCATACACTATACATATATAATTTCCATGTATAATTTCTACTATTAATACTTATTTTTCCTCTTATGTGTCGTCATCCTCTTCTTGCACGCAGAATATTTTATTTATTTATTATGTTATATATTTTATTTTATTTTTCATTATTTATAATTATTCGCATTGCGCAATGGTGATTGCGCTCGATAACGACGCGCGCATAATATGATACCGCTGAGATAGGAACGATTAATTGCAGATACAGAGACATTTTTATTTTAGACATTTATTTTTTATTATTTTTTTTTATTATTTTTATTTTTATTTTTATTTTTATTATTTTATTATTTTATTATTTTTTATGTAATACATTATATACAATATTATCCATATATATCATCATCATATTTACTATCAATTCGCATTCAATATATAAATTTTTATCGTAAATCCAATGCAAAGTATCTATAACATCGCTATTGTTATTTATATAGTTTTGACGTAAATGAGTCACAAAATATTTAAATTTATCGCTCATATTATTAGTATATTGACACAAATCGAAATATATATGCTCAACACATTGTTCGAGTTCAAACATAAAAAGTATAGTCAACGGTTTCATATATAAACACTTTTCACTTAAAGATAATTTCACATTGTCAACATCACGTATTTTAACAAGTTCAATGACAAGATCCATTATCATTATTTTCGATGATGTAGATGACTGCACCAATCACTGGATATTTACCCGTTTTTCGAAGAACATTGTGCGGCAGGATGATATGATTGCCTCGATATTAGCAATCGCAATTTTTATATGAAGGGTTAGACTCACGACGATTCCAATCTTCAAAAATTTGTAAACCATCGGTATCAACGCTAATAGTTTTGTTGAATGCAAATATTTATATATTGAATGCGAATTGATAGTATATGCTGTGGATAATATTGTATATAATGTATTACATAAAAAATAAATGTCTAAAATAAAAATATCTCTGTATCTGCAATTAATCGTTCCTTCAGCGGTATAGTATTATACGCGCGTCGCCATCGAGCGCAATCATACCATGCGCAGTACAAATAATTATAAATAATAAAAAATAAAATAAAATATATATATTATAATTATATATTATAATATAACATAATAAAATGATATAATAAAAAGACGCGCTGTAACGAAGAAAAATAAAAATAAGCAATATATACAGAAAAAAATTCACAAACAAATATAATTGAAATACTTACTTACTCGACTCATATTGACGTACGAATCCATAATGCTGGAGATCACTGCAAAACGAATCTGTCTGAGCAACTGATGCAACATCATCGCTTCTTTATTTAAATCTTATCTCCTCCAACAACTTTTTTGTAACAAAAGATTTTTAGAGACATCCGGCGATGACATTAATGTGACACCGCAAATTGCAATGTCAGCAAATTTGCGAGATTCAATATGACTTTGTCAGCGTAATATAAGAAATTTTTTCAAGGACAATTAACATGGTTCGCAATGATAATGATTAATGTAATATGATACAATTGCGACGTTGCCAAATAGTGCAAGATCAGCTAATATACAACTACTTTGTCAGCGTAATATAACAAATTTTTTCAAGGACATTAACATGTTTCGGCGATGACATCATCAATATAATAACATCAGCAATATGCAAAAATGCAACATTTGCAATTTCATCAAAATATAATTGCTTTGTTAGCATAATTTAAGATTTTTTTCAGGGCATGAACTGTCTGATATCATTAATAAAAATAGCACACATAATGATATAAAAATAACAAAATTTAGTCAAATAACGTCATTAGTCAATTCAATAGCGCAATTGACAACACGGAGCACGATTTGGTTGAGCAAGCTATCTTGCTTAATACAAGAGAAGAGTACAGCGCGTGGGAACAGCAATGTGACGAATTTATAGAATCATTGGAGAAGCAGAGCCGTATCAAACGCCCGCGATTATCAATCGATAATCAGACAATTGATTGTATCGCGCGGCTCTGAGAGTCTGAAGAAATCTGTGCGTAAAAGATTCGTGCATGTGGGTGCCGGATGGACTCCGTTGACGCGTTATCGAAATGGCGTTTGAAAGCCACAGTCTGGCGGACAGGCGCGGTGATAAACTCTAAATATATCGAGCCTCGCCGATTCCTTGAAAATGCGAGCGAAATTGTATTCGAGCATGTGCATAGTATAATGCAACGATGACTCTATAAAAATAAACACTGTTTTAATGGCATGTTTGTGGCGAGTGATAAACGCACGAACAAAAATATCGCCACTCGGAACTATGAACTATATCAATGCACTGATTTGCTCGAGTGATATGTGTCGCGCATTATCGAACCTACCTTATCATCGTTTTCAGGAACGCGATATTCAGGAGCAGATGGGCATTATCGCGTAATTGAATTTAACGGTGAACGCGACAAGCACAATCCTCTGCGCATGGAATGTCATATCAAACTCCGGCGAAAAATCATGCTAAAAAGAGCGGTAATCAACGTGCAAACTGCGGACAATGCGTGTTTCGCATAGTCTGTTATTACCGCTCTACAGCCTGGCTCAAAAACATATGGAACAGGAATCCTCATATCTGTCCTTATACATCGGTTCTAAATCTCGCGCGAATTTCCAATGACGTTGAGTTAAATTAAGAAATTTGAAACTTTGAATGACATTTCTATCAACGTCTACACTAATGAAAAAGGGATTATGCCGATATGACTCATTGACTGAAACAGGAGCAAGCACATAAGTCTCTTGTACGTGGATGATAACGCGAGACATTTTGCGCTGATCAAGGACCTGATCCGCCTTGTGAGATTAGAAACAAGAACAGAAAATATTTCTGCGATAGTTGCGTAATAATAATAATAATAATAATAATAATTATTATTATTATTATTATTATTATTACTATATATAATATAATATATAATATAATATAATACTTTTCTCATGCCGCCACTACTTTAGCTCGAGCACTAAATTAGAGATCCATAGTGAGGACTGTGGAAAACTAAACGATTGCGTGATCAGACTACTGAGCGAGAACGATAAGCTTCGATAACCACTGCAGAAAGGAATACGTTCCGTTCATCGTTTACCTGAAGTGTGCATTGAAAAAGATGGGATGGGAATCCTGAATCAGCTACGTATCATCATCACAGCGTAGTATCGGATACTACATGCACTGCTCGTACGATAGCTCACTATCGGGCTATCGTTTTCGCCGTGATAATGGCTATATAGCGTGGTTCACGGAAGAACTCAGAAATTTGATACAGTCTCTAATTTCGGCTAACGTACCCATGACGGATTTCACGCTTGGCAAAAATGATGTTTGGCAAAAATATAACAGCGCTACGCACTGCCACGTGTACGAGAAACCATTTGCACCTGACGATACGCGAGTACGCAATCACTTGTCACTTAACCGGGCGATACAGAGGTCCCGCGCACTCAAATTGTAATCTAAATTATAGGGATTCGCATATCCGTAGTTTTCCATAACTTATCAGGCTACGACGTGCATTTCGTCATTAAGGAAATTGTCACGAACGAAGGCCGTGTTGATTTTTTACTGATAACTAAAGAAAAATACACTCGTTTACTAAACATATCGATAATATCAAAATTGATAAAAAAAATTGTGTAAAATTATAGATTCATACAAATTTCTCGCTTCCAGTTTGGACAAATTGGCGTCTTTTCTCAGTAAAGACAAGCTACGGATACTATAACAAATGAATTTTGCAATTTATCAGAAGAAAATTTTAATCTTTTGACACGAAAGAATCTTTCCGTATATTGACTGTATCGAAAAGTTGGATGAGCTGTGTTTACTGCGAGTCGTTTTACAGTTCATTGATAGACAATACGGTATCTGAGAACGCTTACGCGCATGCCATCAACGTATGACAACAGTTCTCCGGATACTCGGTGAATATAGCGACTTATATCTAAAAACAGACATTGTTGTTGACCGACATCTTTGAAAATTTCCGCGACAGTTGCGTCGCGAGTTATGGGCTCGACCCCGCGTATTATTACACCTTACCGCTTCACGTGGGACGTCATGTTAAAACATACTGGCATAAAATTTGAACTGCTCACATTGGTCATGTTTATCGATCGCGGTGTATACATGTGGTCTGAGTCTGTGTTCGAACAGATACGCGCGAACTAATAACAAATACATGCCGTCGTACAATCCATCGTCATTGTACTTAATGTACTGATGATGTTAACAATCTGTACAGCTGGGCAATATGTCAACCACTGGCCTTACGTCAGTTTTCGATGGGTCAACGACGTACAAAATTTTGACTTTACGACTATCGCGTTAGATTCGACAATAGGCTATATTTTCGAGATGGACGCGAAGTATCATCTTTATGATGCGCATACCTACAATTCTGTCTGACACACGAGAAACCGGTAAGCGCGATGACAAACTCCTCGCAACATTATGCGATAAATAGCGTTACGTTATACATTATTATGACCTGCAGCAGTGTATTCGTCTCCGTATCACAAAGGTTCATCGTATATTGTAATTCGCGCAATCTCCATGGCTACGCGATTATATAGAACTAAACACAAAATTTAGAACTTTGGCCAAAAACGATTTTCAAAAAAATGCAGTATTTGGCAAAATCATGGAGAACATACGCGATTGCGTCGACGTAAAATTATTAATGGGAAGGATATGATGCTGAAGCAATGGTCGCGAAACAAAATTTCCACAGTCATAGCGTCTTTTTAGCGGAGAATCTGCTGGTTGCGATAGAACTGCGTTCAAGGTGAAGTTCAAAATGAAGTTTGACAAACCAATATACGTGGGTATGTGCATCCTCGACATATCCAAGACGTGTTTGTACGAATTTCACCGCGAGTACATGGCACCGCTGTTTCGCGAAATGCAAAATTATGTATACTGATAGTATACCTCATATAGAATGTAACCATATAGAATGTAACATCTATGATATCATGAAATGCGATATATAAATAGATTTGACACGATTACTCGAGCGACTATGCGTACGGCATTCCGCGTACGAATAAAAAAGTTCCTGGTCTTATGAAAGAGAAGACGCCATCATGGCACTGAATTCATTGAGCTTAGAGCGAAAATGTATGCCTTGTATGTAGAAGGAAAGAAGGATACGAAGAAGATAAGAGCAACGTTGTAGTGAGATCTATAATGTTCGAAGATTACACGCAGTGTTTGAATGACGCAATCGAAATGACGTGCAGTCATAAGATCCAAATTGCACAAGATGTATCAGAAACAAAAATCACTCTAAGTCCACACGACGATAAGCGGTATATCGTGTCAGATTTCATCGCAACGCTGTCATGGAAGCATTATTGATATAAATAAAATACATTTGTATTGTATAATATGTTTAATATGTTTAATATGTATAATATATATAATATGTATGTTATGTATAATATAATATTGGATATGGGAAAAAGTTCATGGCGATTTTTTAGTAAAATTAAAGTGTTTTTCTTAGAGTATTGAAATCAAGTAGTCGAGCATTGTCGTGATGGAAGACGACACCTCTCCTATTGATTAATTCTGGCTTCCTCTCAATTGCTTGTTGTAATCTCTGCAGTTGTTCACAGTAGAGTTCGGAATTAATTATTTGATTGGACGATAACAGCTCATAGTGAACGATTCCCTTGCAATCCCACCACACAACATCACCTTCTTCCTCATCAATTCAGATTTTGCGATTGCTTGCACCTTCTCTCCTTTCTTTATCCACGATTTTTCTAGTTGAATTGTCGTAGGTGATCCATTTTCCATCAGTTATCATTCTCTTCAGAAATGGCTCAATTTCATTCCGTTTCAGTAGCGTATCACAAATGTTAATTCAGTCCATCATGTTCCTAACACTTAACTCGTGAGGAATCCATACATCGAGCTTCTTTTTGTATCCAGCTTTGTGTAAATGATTTAAAACTGTTTTATGGTCGATGCCTAATTTCCTGGCAATTTCCACAGTGCTCACATGCTTATCATGCTCGACTTTTACCATGATTTCATCGGACTTTTCAGTGATTGGTCGATCGGAACGAGGTTCATCTTTCACATCGAAATTTCCAGCACGAAAGCGAGCGAACCATTTCCGTGCTGCTGATTTTGATAGAGTATCTTCATCGTAAATAGCGCAAATTTTTTTACAAACCTGTGCAGCATTCTTGCCTTTATCGTAGTGATACTGCAAAAAGTAGCGAATTTTTTCCTTATTTATTTCCATTTTCAAAATAAAATAACTTTTGATTCATTTCACCGATTTCAATCTTTTTCGGTTTAAAACAAAGGTTAAAATGTCACTTTTTAAACGCACGTTTAGTGTTGCCGATGCGATTAATAGTTGCCGACTGCTGAGCATTTAATGCCATCTAGTGGGAAAAACGCCACGAACTTTTTCCCACACTCAATATGTAAAATATAGTATAATATGTATAATATAGTATGTATAATATATAAATACAATATATATGATATATATAATATATTTAATACCTATGTATTTATATTTTTATAATAAATATACGTTTTTTATAATACATTATCTTTATGTATCCACGAATTATGCGAATTGTCAAATCCCAACCATTTCACGTAAGCCTTATTCCCCCTTTTGCGCAATACCTTTTCAACGAGATGTACGTCGGAGTTAGCGATGCTATGCAATTCGTATTCGTAGAATCCTCCAGCAATAGACTTTCCGCAAAAATCTTCCAAAAGATATGTCACTGGATTAGTTTGTTGCACTTTGATAATTTTAAACACCTCCGTACTCCAATCCACATCCGCCTGCCACAGGTTATCGAATGCGTGTACTGTGACGTGTCTTCGCGGAAAACTTTTTCTCGCTGAAATGTGCAATTTATCAACCATTTCTTAGGATAATTATTGCGGATAATTATTCACAATGCACTTCTTGAATCATCTTTTCAAATTCGTTTAGCATAATTGCACATTATTTTGTAAGGCTAATCTTCCTCTCGATTTCATTCAGACGATCTTTCAAATCTTGAATACTCTGCTGCACGTATCATTTGTTTACTGTGTCAGTATCATCCATCGGTAACGCTACTCATCGAATCTTGCGCGATTTTGCATCAAAGTCGGCTGCGACTATGCAAAGAGCGTTATCACGCACGTAATTTCTGATTAATCCACGCCACTGATACTGTGATTCGCTTCCTCCTCCAAACTTATTGATCGGCATTGTGATGTCAACTAAGCGATGTGTGTAGAACGTTAATTTATAATCGCCAAACCAGCTTCGCGAAGCTCTTCGATAATCGACAAAATCTCGTTGATCATTGTAATCCGCCTGATGCGAGGCCAATCGAGCAATCGCAAACGATCCACAATTTTGTTGGAATCGTCCCAATGGATATAGTCTTATTATCATTTAGTGTCATCGCGGCAAATCTTTTTGTTAATTCCTGTTCCAACTTTTTTACCCGACACTAATAGCGCTATTATACTTGTATCCCTTACTGTCTATTACTTGATTATTCGGGCTATGACCGCATCGGTGAGCATTTGTCATCAGCAGAATGCTCCTGTAGGTCTGTACGTCCGTACAGATATTTTCGTTGGGAAATTTCATGAAAATTAACTCATACAAGCCCGGTGTTCCATCATATCTTTTTCCATCTATAATTATATCATCGTTTTTATGCAAGGTGATACGTTTGTCACCAAGCATCGTTTCCTCGTCACTAAAATAAACTCCATACACAACGTCTACAGATTTGTCTTCCGAACGTTAACGGATTTCTTACCACTCAGGACCGCTTTCAGATATTTTTGTCCCAACAGACCATAGTTTACATGCAGCTTTTCTTGCCCCTTGAATGTTTAAAGCATGTGTTGAATAGATGTTACGAACGGTTCATCTGCAACCTCGAAAATTTTTTTCGATGGTGGGAGCGTGGTCATACGATAAATCACGCGATTGTTATTTCAGATACTTTGTTCAAAGTAGACGGTTTTCGATTGATTCAACATTAATTTCACAGGCGTGCAAGCCTATATAGGATTGTCGTACGAAGCACTCGGTCATTTTCTTTTAGGTTTTGATTCTTCATCTTCTCCCGAAAAAAATGTTTTAGTCATAACAGGATCCCTGGAATTTTCAACAATCTGTTTTAGCGGGTCGATAATAGGTTTGAAGTATCTCTCCAATGCGATATTCTCCTCCATTTTATCAATCTTCAAGGCGAGGTACTTTTTATGAATCGAATCGTTTTCGCAATTTCTTTAACTATCTTTTTACCTTTGCTTATCCATGTCAATGTATCGAGATCAATCACGGTATTGCAAAATCATTAAATTCCTTTTCTGTATCGCCCATCGATAAGCGCATCCTTGTCAATCACTAGAAATCTATATTTTTGTTGTCAACATTTACAACATAAATCGCAGAAATCCTCGTAAGACATATCGGTATTCACATGATCGTTGTACACGTGTTTCAAATTGATATCATCCTGTTTGAACAGGATCAACAGATTTGCATTGTCGGTGTTTCGGTATCTTTGTGAACGTCTGACAGAGATAGAAGCAATCGACGTCCGCGTGTCCCATTGCAAAGTATTCTTTTATCGCGTCCTGCTTGTCACATGCCACATCATCAAAGATAAAGATGGAATTCGGAAGCGCCTCGCTCGGTGGAATGACGTTACTGTTATTGGAGAAAGTATAATAATCGATTTTCTCGATTGGTGCTAACAAATTCGCCAGGTATCGATATTTCGGTTATTGCAGCGATTTCGAATATACATGTTCTCAAATCGTATGCCGTGCGGACTTTCCAACAGGCTTATCAACACGTTCGTCTTGCCGCAATTTGATGGTCCGCAGACGACAGCACGTATAGATGCAGGTAGCATGTCGCCATGTTACAGCATCACTTTATCGGTTTGCACTTTGCCGTCAAGATTCGTCACTTTGATCGCCTGCGATTGGCGCACGAACCGCATATTTTCTCTTTCCATCCTAAAATACTGAAAATGATATCGCGAACGGGCTTATTTATAGAGTTGTGTAGAGCGAAATCAATCAGTAATCAAAATGTTTCTCGTCGTGTCGGATGATCTGTACAGTTTAACTCAAAAGAATTGAAATACATACTGAAAATTGTATTGCTGCATAATTTGAAAATTGCATAGATCTGTTGTGGGATAGATTACCTGAACATATACGTTTAGATTCGGAGGTACAATGATACCGTCGATGGACTTTGAAATGTACTTAGCCAATGTAAATTCAACAAATAACAAGTTTTACTATGGCAACGAGGAGAAATTGTCGTTCTCGAAGGATCGTACGAAACGTGATATAGAGCGATATCTGAAGCGTGAAATTTTATGTTCTCATGATGAGAAGGGCGAGAAGGATGAAAAGTTTCCGCTGGTTATTTGTGCCAACGATGAGAAGTGAGATGCGTCTATCGAATAAATTTTGCAAAACCTCACAACATTGGCTGCCTGCTGGGAGTCATCGAGTCGCGTGCTGGAGTTGCGACAATGGCATGAGTCGAACGTGCCGATAAATATCATCAATGTGAATATCATATGTATCGAGTGCAACGTGACTGCGGGTGCGTACAGCAACAGATTCGTGTACACGATACACGAATTTTTGCCGAACGTGTCGCCGGAATATAAGATATCGGAAAGATCGATCATTTATAAACGCAGATCATTTACCTTTCGATCATGTACGGAACATTATTGATCTGACGATTCGCATGATGGATCAAGACGGTCGATTGCTTGATTTTCGCGGAGAAGAGATCACAGTTAGATTGCATGTACAGCGGTGCTAACGTGAGATGCTTGTGTTGAACGAACAGCCGAAACAGACGAGAGATATACCTTTTACTAGAAAGATTACACCTGGATAGAAACTCACTGCATCCAATGTTGCATTCTTAAAATCATTGGGTTTCATCGTACGAAATGGCTGATATTCTGAATATTACCGATAAGCCGATCTTTGATGACTTCAAAATTGAGACTCACACGTACAATCCGTATGCCAACACTACGTTTAGGCGACGAGATATGGATACCTATACAGCAGCAGGATTTGTACACGTTGCTGTACGACAGTTTTTTCTACATCGAAGAAAGATTGATGGTGAAGAAGAAGAATATCGACGACGCTTGGAAATATTGTAATTGCGTGACGTTCATGTTTGATGAAATTCGATATGAACTCAACGGTGTCAAGATTGATTGCAACGAACATTGTAATTATAGTACCAAGAATTATACGTCAATAACGTACAACAAAGCTTTGATTGCCTTGAACGCAGAATGGAACTCTAGATCCGACACGAAGAAAGGATTTTAATTTTTGCGTGCTGCTCAACATGCTGTTGAGCTTTTGCGAGGATTACAAACGTGTGATCGTCAACGCTCGCCACGAATTGATTTTGATACGATCGCGCAACGATTACAACTGCTTGGTGGGATATTCTGTGACGGAACTTGAGATTGAATTATTTAAAGTACAATGGCAGATGCCTCACGTTGCGTTAAACGAGATCAACAAATTATCAATTATGCAATTATTGGAAAGCGATCGTTATTTGAGTATGAGTTTTCGCTCTGAGATCTGTATGAGTATCTTCTGTTACAGAATATGACCATGGGCTGTCATGGGCATTCATGGGCTGTTTTTCATTCAAAACGGCGACTCAACTTGAGAAGCCGCGATACGTTATCTTTGCTTCGCAGACCGGTCGAAAGAATGTTATGTCTCGAGATGTTAGTGTGTTCAATGATTGTAATTTGAGTAACGTGAAAGTATATAAATTCATATATATCTATATATTCATATATATTTAAATTCAGAATTTTATCCGTACGATTTAAATCTGGATTTTGGCAAAAAAAGATATGCCATGTTTGATATATACACATTTTCGTAAAGCATATTATAGAATCAACTGCTTTGAAAACGCTGCTCAATGTGATTTCATTTATCGAGAAAGGGCCTTTTGCGGTTATTGATTGTTCGCGACAAAACGAATCCATCAAGAGACATCCTTGTAGTCAAATTTTATGCGAACGTCCACTGTGGGTGTTGTAGAATTTGACTACAAGAAGAATGTGTCCGCCAATACTACCGCCTATGCCTACCAACTATTGCCTCATCATACACAATCGTGTAATCGAGTACTGTCTGTTGTCCAACGTAGTGCGCAAGATTATGTAAATTGTAAGGTCAGCCAGTATTTAGAACTTTAAAAAGGAGAAAAAAACCGGGATGAAGCACAGCCTTCAGAAGAATTGTTCGTCATACCAACGTTTGTGGATCGGCGAGAATTTTTCGTCTTAATAAGAAATTTATCATTTTAACAAGAAATTTATACATTAAAGAAGTAGCGGTGTTGAAACAGAAGATCGTTCTCACACATTACATTTTTACGAGTCCTATGCTATGGAATTTTTTACAAGATCCGGCAGGTCTTGCGCTTCCTGGTTGAATGCTTATCACCATGGATTGCGATGAGAGGATGGGTGCAGCGAAACGCCTGATCACGGCGACTGTATTTGAAGATGATGTTATCGTTAAGGAATGCGAGAAACGAACGTGGCTGTGGAACTTGCTTCTGTACGATGAGCGAGAACGAATATACATCGAAATGCAGTTGGATGCAGTTTACGAAAACATGGAATCTTTAATCTGGATGATTGTAATACTATACGATAGACACGCTAAGAATTGTGCTTTGCAAAATGTATTTAAAATATTTAATTGATAGTTGCGACGCCAGGAAGAATTGTAAGATCTTTAATAAAATGTATATATAAATGTATAATGTTATGTCACATTAATATGTTTTTATTTCTGCTACCCTGACCAGTAGATATGTAAATAAATAAATAAATAAATAAATATATATATATATATATATATATAATATCTCTCTCTCTCTATATATATATATATATATATATATATATATATATATATATATA
>NW_012130074.1:1013550-1019108 GCF_000143395.1 Atta cephalotes
CTCGGCTTAAACGCATCAATTGCGTTCGATACCGATCGCCTGTGATTGTTTCAATCGGTTTTAACAGTTCATAATACACTACGCCGAGCTGGTCTCACCAAATACAGAGCATGACGTATTACACGTTATTACGCGCGACGCCATCGAGCGCAACTATACCATCACGCAGTGTGAATAATTATAAAAAATAAAATAAAATAAAATATATAATATAATAAATAAATAAAATATTCCGCGTGCGAGGAGAGGATGACGATACATAAAAGGAAAAATGGTAAGTATTAATAGAAAGTATATATGGTATGTATATTGTACGGTGAAGACTGCGCCTGGTGGAAGGAACCGGCGGACCGCGTCCGGAGGCGGCGGATCGCGCTCGACGACCATTGATCTCGCCGTCTTCACCGTCTTTACCGCGATGTAAATTTCCACTACATAATTTCCCGCTACATAATTTTCGGCTACGTAATTTCTTGCATCCGGAATATCCTCATCCTCCCCCTCGTGACGTCACCTCTTGTGATGTCATTCCCTTCCCTCTGTCCCTGTAACATCACTCCTTTGCCCTAGTGACGTCATCTACTTCCCCCTTTCCCCTTGTGACATAATCCCCTTCGCTTAGTGACGTCACCCTTCGCCTAGTGACGTCACCCCGTGACATCCCTCTCCTCCCTGTGACATCATCCTCTCCCCTCCCCCCGCGCCGCGGGTACCCTCGAGCCTCTTATTTCCCTTCAATGCTCCTGGGTTAGAATCCCCCTTGTTTCCTTATTTTTTTTTATCTTGTAGCTTTTGAGAATTATTCTATTAAATATTAACAATATTAAACTCATCTTCTAAGAATTATTCTATTAAAACAAAAGAATCTCAAAATACTGCATTTTTAATTATATTTTCGTTCTATAAGTTCTTTATCCCTTTCATAAAAATAAAATACAACTTAGGGTCTCTCATCAATCTTAGTTAAATTAATCGACGGGATTATATGGGATTCATTTAGACTCAGTTTCACAATTCATGGTTAATTTTTAATTGAGATTTAATTTATTTTAAGTAATAATGAGTAATAATGAGTTGTGGAACTGAGCCTAAATGTGTCTTATATTAACTAGACATATCCTATGTGCACTACGGTTAACTTAACCGAGATTGATGGGAGAGACTCTTAGACTCACTAATGTGAATATTAATATATTGTTCCTAATATCCTCCTTTTTATATAATTCTTTCTTTCTTTTTCTTTTCTCTTCTCTTCCTTTCCCTTTCTTTCTAATCCTTTTCTTTCTATAAATCCCTTTTTTTTCTTATTGTAAAAACTACTACTAACTGAAAATAGAATACATCACAAATACAATACTGCGTTTGCACGATATCTTTATTAGAGTTTTTGATAACATTCATAGTTATGATTGATCAGTTTCATAAGATTTATTCGCATCGCATGTTCCAGCATGCTCCAATGTGCTCTTGCTATAGCTTTTATTCACTTCAACGAGCGCGTAAAATAAGTAAATGCCATAACAGAAGCATTTCGATCATGCAATGCGAACAAACTTCTAACTTATAGATGTTATTAAATCCGATTAAAAATGCTATCTAAACATAGTCAAAGATATTAACGCAATTTTAATATTTTGCTCCATATATCTATACTTCTTTTATCCTTTTATACCTCTTTTCTTTTCCTTTCTTCTGTTTCATTTTCATTTTTCTTTCTTCCATTTCCTTCCTTTTCTGTATCCTTTACTTTTCATGAAAATCAATATATATTAATAATATAATTCAAAAAATAAAATACATCAAAATTCTAATATGAATACTAATATTTATTCTATATAACGTTAAGCTTCCTTTCATACTTTTCTTTCATTTTTTTCCTCTTTATCATTTTTCCTTTTTCTTTTTCTTTATTTTATTTTCCTTTTTCTTTCTTTTTAATTCTTTCATTCTATGAAAACCTTTTCTTTTCATGAAGACTATCAATAATTAAAAATATAATACAACACAAAGATGCTAATACGAGCACGAATTCCTCTTTTCATTTTTACACTTAAGTTCATTTTTAATAAAAATTTTTAATAAAAAAAATGAAAATAAGTGTATAATCTCTAATGGCCTTGATCTTGACAATGTTATCTAGATCATGATCCTAAACAACATTTAAGAGATTTTCGCCATCGGTCGAGCACACATATGCACGCAATGAATTTGATAAAAAATTCACATTTTGAAGTCAGTATAAGCGGAAATACGAAATATACACATTCTTCTAACAATATGGATTCTTACATTAAGCAATTTTTTATTGATAATATATCTGGCAAACAGTAAAAAAAGCAAAAGCGAAAAAACTTTTCGTGCGTTTGAGTAATTGTGCGTAAGCCAAAATTGTAAGAAATAAATATAAAATTAATAAAATAAATATTTTATGGAAAATGTTTCATGGAATGTGATAAAAAAATGAAAAACTATATTATTATACCAATGTTAATACAAAATTAATATAAACTTTGAAAAAATAACATAAAAATTGAAGAAACTAATTATCTAAACAAAAATCGCATATGTAATTCTCAGAGTCATCAGCTTCACTGCTATTCAGAATATAGACAGCATTGAAACAACACAAACTAAAAGTAACATAATGTCAATGTATTATAATTTTGCATTACAATGTAACTCTCAAGAAACACACAAAAATCAACAAAAAATTAAAATATTGAGAGTACAAATAAGTTTCTGCCGTTTGCAAAAGACGGCGCCACTAAATGGATCTAAATTATAGTTAAAATTGTTTGATGTAAAACATATCGTAAGATTGGACATCCGGCAACACTATAACCTTGAAATATTAGCGATTTTGTATCAGCATCATATATTTTTTTTTGTACGAAAATGTCGAGTTTTAAGCCGAATAAGCGTTGCGGGAACTTTTGATTTACTTCTTTAATTTGAAGAAATCTGCAATTGAGGTTCATAGATTGCTTGCAGAAGCATATGGTGATACTGCCTTAAATGAGAGAAGTTGTCGTGAGTGGTTTCAAAAGTTTAAGAACGGTGAATTTGACGTCGAAGACAAAGAACGTAGCGGAAGGCCGAAAGTGTACGAAGACGCGGAATTGGAAGCATTATTGGATGAAGATTCGTGCCAAACGCAAAAAGAACTTGCACTTACATTAGGAGTGACTCAACAAACAATTTCATATCGTTTGAAATTACTGGGAATGATTCAAAAGCAAGGGAATTGGATTCCATATAAACTGAAGCCGAGAAACGTTGAACGTCGATTTTTCACATGTGAAATGCTGCTTGCATAAACAAAAGGGTTTTTTGCATCGTATAGTCACTGGTGATGAAAAATGGATCCACTACGATAACCTAAAGAAGAGGAAATCATGGATCATCTAGCCATGCTTCAACATCCAAGTCGAATATTCATGGAAAAAAACTCATGTTGTGTATTTGTCATCTTGGTGTCGTGTATTATGAGTTGCTCAAACCGAACGAGACCATTACTGGAACTCTCTACCGAACACAATTGATGAGATTGAGCCGAGCACTCAAGGAAAAACGTGCCCACTACTACTCCAGGCATAACAAAATTATTCTCCTGCATGATAATGCTCGACCATATGTTGCGGCGCCAGTCAAAACCTACTTAGAAACATTCAAATGGGAAGTTCTACCCTACCCGGCGTATTCTCCAGACATTGCTCCTTCTGACTACCACTTGTTCCGATCGATGACGCATGGCCTGTCTAAGCAACACTTCACATCATATGAAGATACCAAAAATTGTATCGATGATTGGATAGTCTCAAAAGATGAAACGTTCTTCCAACGCGATATCCACCGCTACCGGAAAGATAGGAAAAAGTAGTGACTAGCGATGGCTATTATTTGGAATAAAACATTATGTACCGTTCTTTCACAATAAATACTTAATTTTTTATTAAAAACGGCGGAAATTTATTTGTACTCTCAATAATTTTATTTTAAATGTTAAAATGACTTTATTGATTTAAAATTAATTTGATTTAAAATTAATAAACAGTCAAATTTTATATCCAAAAATCATCGTTTTGATGTCACAGTATGTCCTTTTGATTTTTTTCTTGACTTGATTTGTTATGTCCTCTTTGGACTATTATGTAACACCATGTGTTATGTTACATTTATATATTGTAGAATATGAAATTATAAAATTAATATTATGCTACTTTTAGTTTGTCGACTAGTTCCATATCTTCCGAATTCTTCGCAAATAGCACTTTGAAAGGAAACTTTGAATTGTCGCTATATGACTTCATTATTTAATCGCTACATGACTTCATTATTTGTTATGCTTCATTTTACACCTCTTTTATTTTTCTTTTCCTGATTCTTTCTCCTTTTCTTTTCTTTTCTTCTCAGGTTTTTCTTTTCTATGAATTCTTTATCCTTTTCACGGAAATCACTAAAAATAAAACTTAGAGATGCTAATATGAATATTAATCTCCTAATAATACTATACTCCTTTCATACAATTTTTTGCTCTAAATAAAGTTATCATATCTTTTTTTCATATCACTTTTTTTGTTCATTTCCTTTCGGCCTTTTTCTTTTCTTTTTCTTTTCCTTTTCCATCATTTTCTTTTCTTATTAGTTTTTTTCTATTCTTTCTATTTCTTTCTGTTTTATTAATGTCTACTTCTTTCTGTTTTATTAATACTAATATTCTGTTTTATGCTTCTATGCTTCATGTATCGCTTTTTCTTTCTTTTTCTTTCTTTTATTTTAATTTTCTTTTTTTTTATTTCCTTTCTTTTCAATCCTTTCTTTTCTATATCGTTTACTTTTCATGAAAATCACTAAATGAAAATATAATACAATACAAAGATACTAACATGAATACTAATTTTCTTCCATATAATAGTTCTTTCATATCATTTTTCCTTCACTTTTCTTATTCTCCTTATCATTTTTCTTTTTCCTCTTTCTTTCTTTTCCTTTTTTTATTTTCTTTTTAATTCTTTCCAATAAAAAAATGAGCCCTTCCTTTTCATAAAAACTACTAATAATTAAAAATATAATACAATACAAAAACATTAATACGAATACTAATATTTTACTGCATATAATATTGTGCTTCTTTTCACACATTTTCTCTTTTTTACTTTCTTTTCTTTTTCTTCTTTCTTTCTTTTCGTTTTTTTTCCTTTCCTTTAAGTGTTTTTCTTTCTATGAATTATTTCTTGAATTATCTCTTTCTATGAATTATAAAAGCTAATAATAATTCAGAATAATACGGAGATATTGAAACAAATATTAATATTTTGGAAGTATATAACATTATATTTCCTTCTACAACTCCTTTTCTTCCTTTTTCGCTCTTCTTTTTCTATTTCCTTTCTTTTCTTTTCTTTTAAATCCCTTTTTTTTAACAAGTTCTTTTTTCCCTTTCCTTTTTCTATTTCAATCCTTTCATTTCCATAAGTTCTTCATGAATATCATTAATAATTGACGACAAAATATATCCAAATATAATTTAAATATTAATATTTTGTTCCACATAACGT
>NW_012130074.1:1021313-1054544 GCF_000143395.1 Atta cephalotes
GTGTGTATATATATATATATATATATATATATATATATATATAAGGTATTTTTCAAATAAAAGACAATGTATTGCAAAAATTTTTAATGAAATTACGATTCTTGTTACAACTGTTACGATATGATGTATGAAAATGATGTATATCTTTGCGATAGGAGAATTATTAATACTCAATCTTTTTTTTAGAATTTTATGATTTTCAAAATCTAAATATATTTGTAATCGATAATCCTTTTGCATATTACTATTTCAGCTAAAGAGATATAACAAAATGTTTAAAGTTACTAATTTCTAATTCTGAAAAATTTGTAATAGTTTCTTTAATATATCATCGATTAATTGAATAATAAAGGGTCTTTCAATAAGGACGCTCGATTTTTAAATAAAACAAGTTGTGTGTGAGATATCCACTCAATTTTTTTTATTTAAAAGAATATTTTATGGCAAATATTTTAAGTATGGAATATAACGTCGCTCCAATGTCCACTGCTTCGCTTGGTGACACGTATTCGGGCAGTCCAATTTTCGATGACTTTCTCGCATAAATCTGGCTGAATTTGCTGGATGGCGTTTGTTATGTTGACTTTGAGCATCAATTGTTTGCGGTTTATTCGTATAGACCTGCGATTTAAGATAGCCCCAAAGGAAGAAGTCTATAGGCGTTAAATCGCACGATCTCGGTGGCCAGTTCACGTCGCCGCTGCGCGAGATAACCATGCCCTCAAATCGCTCGTGCAGAATGTCCATCGTGGCATGCGGTGTGTAACACGTAGCGCCATCCTGTTGGAACCACATGTTATTGATATCCATATCATCCATTTTAGGTCACAAGAAGTTGCTTATCATCAATCTGTAGCACTCGCCGTTGACGATTATGGCAACGCTCGCTTCGTTTTGGAAGAAGTACGGACCGATGATTCCGCCAGACCAAAATCCGCACCAAACAGTGACTTTCTCGGGATGCATTTGGAGCTGGTGTATCTCACGTGGATTGGTATCGTCTCAAATTCGATAATTTTGTTTGTTCACATATCCATCCATTCATCCAAAAATGGCCTCATCGCTAAGATGATTTGTTTGGGTTAACTTCCAACTGCTCCAGAACCCAATCAGCAAATACATGGCGTTGTCTATGGTCGTTTACCTTAAGTTCCTGGATCAGTTGAATTTTATAGGGGTGCAGACTCAAGTCCCGACGCAAAATTCGCCAAGTCGCAGAAAGGCCAACTTCTTGTGAACAACGAGAAATTGACCTCCTCGGATTTTCCCGTACACTCTCACGCACAGCAGCAATGTTTTCAGCAGATCTTGCGGCGATGTACTAGTGTTGGCTGATTATTTATCGAACCGATTGACTCGAATTTGGCCACCAAACGTCGAATAGTCGACTCGGGAGGACGGTTATGGCGAGAATAAAAATCACGTAATGCGCGGAACGTTTCTCGAACGGAGCATTGATTTTGATAATAAAAGTTTATGATTTACACACGTTGCTCAACACTATGACCTTCCATGGTGATTTGCCATACACTACTAAACAATTCACAAATTTGACTGACAGATGTCACTTTAATAACATGGCTACTATAATCTAACAAATTTCGAGCGTCCCTATTGAAAGACCTTATATAAACAAAAACAAACAAAGATCAATAAGAGTTTTTGCGCAGTTATTAGCGAAAATAAAAATCGGTTATTGTTGAAAAACTGTAGTATAATTTAGTTACGCATAAACGTTTCGGCCTGCTTCTGGGCCATCATTAGTTTGAACGTATATTGTAAAATTCTCACTTCTTTATGGCGAGACGGTAGAGTGATAACTCAATCTCCTTATTCCATTTGACAGTGGCTATAGATTCCAGTGGCAACGATTAATAAATAAAAATCTGCGCAGATATAAAAAAACATTACCAATTATTTTTTATAAAAAAAATTAATGCACTCATCCATATAGCCACGAAAGATGTGAACATCACAAATTAATCAAAGTCGAAAGACAAAGGATCCGCAAATTATTCATATGTAGATATAAATTCACTACAATCGTTCCGAATATTGTGATGGTCAATATTCAAATAAGTCAAAGATAATACACAATGTACATAAACTAATAAGTAAAATGGACGATATTACCAACATATGTCAGACTGTTACTTAAAAATAATAAAAACGAAAACGGTGCGCAATTCAAATCACAAAGTGTAAATTATTGAGAATCGAGATGTATGAGTGTGTAAAAATTTGATGTCAGATTACAAATTAAGGCTGTCTTTTTGCAACTGAATATGTAGCATTTTCGAGATATGTCGTTAGCTTACATGTAATTTATTAAGATTATTTTCGATGTTTTTTATAAATTCTAAAATAATTTTTTTATAATTAGAAGAAGGCATTGAATAGTTTTCTTTTAATTGTAAGAAACACTGTACATTTTTCAGAATTTTAGAGTCGAAGTCAAGTGAATTGTCAACTATTGCCAATAGAATAAGAAAATTGAATTGCCACTTTATCGTCTTGTCTCTCATGAAGAAGTGAAAATTTTACAACATACGTTTAGACATACTGATGATAGTCTGGAAGCAGGCCGAAACATTTATGCGTAACCAATTATACTATAATTTTTCGACAAACAATTTTTAGTTTCGTACTAACAACCGCGCAAAAAATTTTCATTGACTCTTGTTTGTTTTTGTTTTTTGACATTCTCGAGAATTTGGTTATTTGTTTTATTTGAATAATATAAAGTTAAAATGTAAAAATCTACATAAAAATATAAATATATAAATAAAACTCGTATAAAACATAACTGCATGCAAGATATAATTGCCAAATGTAGGAATTATAATGTACAAATGTTGTAATATAAAATGTGTGCTATATAATAATTGTGCAATTCTATTGTGTATAATACTCTACTGCAGTGTAAATAATATTATTTGAAATAATATATATATATATATATATATATATATATATATTATAAATATATATATTATAACTTTATAATAATATCACATAATTATATGCATGATATGTAACAGTTTTATATCATAAAAGTAACTTGTGTTATATTATTCGTTATTTCCACGTTATATTATTGCAACAAACAGTGTTTACTGTTTGGGGGGAACAATCATGTTTAATTGCTTGATGACAGACCTAGCCACTTTGTCGACTTGAACGCGCCCAATTTTTGCGAGCTATAATAGATCGAAAAAAAATAAGTAGATCTAACTAGAAAATAGCTGAGTTGACAACATTGGCTTTAACGCGACGTGAACATCTAATCGCCATATTGATTCCGATGACGCGAACATATAGTCTACTGCACAGTAGACGCAATGAGCGATGAGCGATATCCAATAAAAACTCTGCTTTTTCTCACGCAAAACAAAGCTCTCATTGGATATCATTCATCGCTTATCGTTCATCGCGTTCAGTGTGCAGGCATATTGGAGAGTGTTGGACATGTTGGAGCTAGAGTTTCTCTAGTAAGGATTAAGACATAAGACTGGAAGAACTGCCATTGCCAGATGTCAGATACCAACCGGAAACAATACAATTTCACCATGGTTGATAGTTGATAATCCAATTTTGCGTTCGCGCCTTCTACATCACGAAACAGTTGCTCAATTCACAAATTCACTACCACATCGAAAATATCTGCAAACAGCAGCGTTTAAAGAGACTCAAAATCTGACCAATCAGGAATTGGTAGCCCTTATGACTTGACTCTACTAGAAGGACTCTAATTGGAGCGTACGACGCAAACAAATCTTCGTTGTCTTCGTACATTTCCCAAAAAGAGACTGAGTTAGCAATATAGGAATATTACATATATGCTAGCAGTCTTTCTGTTTCTATAATTAAAGGTCAGAGATTAATATTGATTGCGTTCAGCAGAACATAAGTTTTGCAACCGTTTTATGATTCTCTGCTGAGATAGGACCATTCCTCTTGATCTAACCCTATCAGCGAAGAAAACTTCCAACAGTTGCAAAATAAACGTTTTGCTGAACGCAGCAAAACGTTTATATTTTATTAGACGCGACGCGAACAAACCTACAGTACGAAGTGAGCCAATACACATTGATCAGACGGAATATCGACTCATCACGAATATATAAGAAATAATTATCGATCAGCCAATTTTCGATCGCGCGCATGCACGCGCGCAATTCGCACATACGAATAAATGAACGAATTAAAGTAAGTATAAAGAAAGTAACGTCAATTAATCGGAAGTCGCCATTTTGTATTCTATCGACACGGAGCAATAGAAAGGAAAATAAAATCTCTTCAATTTACTGTGAACTCCGCACAAAAATTCGCAACACTTCTATCACTGATAATTGTGGAAGTATGACATTCACAATTGCAACATTATTGAAATAAAAATAACGCGAGTTAAAAATGACGCAGTGAAAAATAAAAAATAAATGGTAAAAAATATGGTAAAAAGATGCTGCATTATATTAACTTCTACCAATAGATAATAAGTGCAAAGGACAAAAGAAAACTTTTTTCAAAGCACTGCAGGTTATACAATTTTAAAAGTTTGTAAGGTAATTGTTGAGTTTAGTGTCTTTATCTCCAATATTGATAAAATTAGACTCATTCAACATATTTTTGTATGAAACGAACGATTCTGGCAAAAAAAATGTTGTGCCCCGTGGATCAAGATATTAATCGTTAAAGTTGACGACTATTCAAGGAAATCACATTGATTTTTAAATAGCTGAAACTGAGCAATTACCTTCGATTCTTTCATTTCTACAGTTTAAATGTTCATGCCACGAAAGATGGTCAGGTTTTTCAACTATAACAGCGCCACTACCGACGAAAAAAATTTGGGACTTTTTGGAACGGAATAGCTATGAAAATTTTAGCCCGGATCCTTATACAGACAACAGTGTTCTGTGTTAAAGCGCTGTTGCCCATATGAGGATCCAGATTTAAGGCTTAAATACAATAAGCACAGGCAATAGGAAAATAACGAGCTGTCCAATCAGAGCTTTGGAATATAATATCGAACTTACATACCAGAGCTTTGATTGGATGGCTTGTTATTCCCTGTTGCTTGTGCCTATTGCCTGTGCCTATTGTGTTTAAGCTTTTAGAATTGCCGCATACAAAATTCCGTAACAGTGTAAAATGTAAACTTAAGCCGATAAACCAATCAGGACATTGCTTTAGATTACGTAATCTAAGAGAAATGGAAATAACAGTAAATTTATCCATAATCTCATAATAAGGTGAATTTCAATTGATTAAACTCGCCTTATGGATAAGTTTATTGTTATTTCTATTTCCGTTAGAATATATAGATCTAAAATAGTATCCTGATTGACTTATCGGCTTAAATTCACGTCTTAAAGTTACTGTTACAGAAATTTTATCTGCGGCAACTCTTGCGCGTGGTCTACAATGGTAGTAACAGTAATGGATAAGATTGTAAGAGTAACAAATTAACCAATTATAATTGAATGTGAGAAGAACAATCGACTGTGATTGGTCAATTTCTTACTTTTATACTCATCTATTATGCATGGTCTATAGTAGGCAGTAACAATAGTTGATTAAGGAATAGGTGTAGAAATCGACCAATCATAGTTAATTATTTTTCTCATATTCAACTATGATTGATCAATTTCTACACCTACTCCCTTAATCCAGCATTACTGCTATTGCCTATTATAGACTGTGCATTACTGATACTGTCATTATGGCCGCACACAAAATTCCGTAACAGTATGGATGCGCTCGTTTATCTAGTTACTGCCGTAGATGTCGTTCGTTTATTCTATTTGCGAAGGAAACTATGCAAGGATGTATACCATCTGCGCAGCTATCTCGGAGGTCCTGCTCAGAATGCTCTGTTCGCAGTACTGCGTAAATGAATGACAAACTACGTTGCAGTTGCCTTTGCAACTGGTTGGATATTTTGCTGTTCATAATGCTGTCAGCTATAATAGCCGATTGTATTACTAAAAATGAATTTTATTAAAATATTAAAAAATGAAAAAGGTTAAGAACAACTTGTTGAAATCGATCCTACTACAGTGAAAATAATGCAATGTAAGGTATATAATGGAAAAAAATGTGAAGTTTGTATTTGCGATCAGATTAACTTAAAAATCACACCTTTTGGATGTAGATCGAAAATATCAAGACACATAAGAATTATGAACTTTTTAACAAATAAATTTTATAATATTTTGGGATTTATTTAATATTTCCTGATTTTTTATTTAGGCCTAATTTTACAACTCACTGTTAACTCTTAATCGAAGTTCAACTTATTTTTCATCTCTTTTCAATTCTAGCATTAGAAAAGATTGAACCTCAGTTAAAAGTTAACTATAGGTTTGTTCATGTCGCACGTTCCAACATGCCCAACACGTTCCAATACGTTCGTGTCATCAGAACCAATATGGCGACTAGATGTTTGCGTCGTAAGAGCATATTCCATGGATCAATTAAGAATACACTCCATTTGCCTCATCTCAGAAGGTGGACAACGAATAGGGTTACACAAATACGTTTTCTTTATTATCACTGATGAAGACTTTGTAAGTCGAAACGTTTGAAATTTATAGCGTTATATGAATATAATAAAAAATGAATTTTATTAGTTAGACTACATTTGCTCGTTTTTTAAAAACACCTTAACATTTTATAACTTTTATATTTATTTAAAACGCTTTTCAAATAATCGAAGTAACATAAAATATCTGAAACGAGGCATGTCCGTTCAAGTGGTCTCACGGATTAGGTTAGATGACATGCTCATTTGTCTTAAATCCGTTCGTGTCACTGAACATTGAAGCACATGAATGCGATTGCTCCAACCGCCATCTTACTTGTGATCCAAGAGCTCTCTGGATCAATTTGGAGCATGACGCGAACAAACCTCATGAGTTGTAAAACTGATGCCCTATTTTTGAGCACATATATATATATATATATATACATATAATTTTTACATACGAAAATGACAGTTTCTCGATTGTGATCGATTGTGTACGGAATTACTATTTCTATGCGATATTTGTTCAAGAATAGAGAGTAACCTATAGAGGGTAACCTATAGGTCTTAATTTTTAATCAGCTCAGCTTTTCCAGAAATTCTATTAGAAGATACGATTCAATACGGTGCGAGCAGCTATTTATACAGGGATTCGGCAAATTTAGGTCATGTGACCAGCAGATAAGAAAGCAGAGAATGCGTTATCCAGTGCATAAATGAACGCATAAAATATAAACTTCCTCATGCGTAAAATATAAACTTAAGTCGTGAGTCAATCAGGATACTGCTTTAGATTACGTAATCTAACGGAAATTGAAATAACAGTAAACTTATCCATAATCTTGCAATAAAATGATTTCAATCAATTAAAACTCGCTTTATTGATAAGTTTACTGCTATTTCTATTTCCATTATGCGTCTACAATGGCAGTAGTATTAGGTGTACAACTTTGCTTCCGCCGTTCTTTTTCCGAAATTTGAGGCTTTATTGTAAAAACTGGTTATATATTTATGATTCAAAGTATTGTCCATCGCTGGCCACTACTTTCTCCCATCTTTCGGGTAGCGTACGAATCCCGCGTCGAAAAAACTGGTCATCTTTTGAGACTATCCACGAATCGATCCAATTTTTTACTTCTTCATAAGACCGGAAGTGCTGGTCAGCCAGGCCGTGTGCCTGATCGAAACAAGTGATAGTCAGAGGGAGCAACGTCTGGAGAATACGGCGGGTGGGGTAGGACTTCCCATTTCAACGTTTCCAAGTATGTCTTGACCACTTTCGCAACATGGGGTCGAGCATTGTCATGCTGCAAAATCACTTTATCGTGTCTCTCGTTGTATTGCGGCCGTTTGTCTTTCAATGCTCGGCTTAAACGCATCAATTGCGTTCGATACCGATCGCTTGTGATTGTTTCAGTCGGTTTTAACAGTTCATAATACACTACGCCGAGCTGGTCCCACCAAATACATAGCATGACCATGGAGCCGTGAATATTCGGTTTGGCCGTCGACATGGAAGCATGGCCGGGAACTCCCCATGATTTTCTGCGCTTGGGATTATCGTAATGAACTCATTTTTCGTCCCCAGTCACAATGCGATGCAGAAATCCTTTTCATCTTTGTCTTTCAAATAGCTGTTCACAAGCAAACAAACGCCGTTCAACATCTCTCAGCTTCAATTCATACGGCACCCAATTTCTTTACTTCTGAATCATTCCCATGGCTTTGAGGCGTTTTGAAATGGCTTGTTGAGTCACTCTCAATGATCGTGCCAATTCTTCTTGATTTTGACTCGAGTTTTGCTCAAGTAATGCCTTCAATTCTGCATCTTCGAAAACCTTCTCTCTTCCACCGCTATGCTGGTCTTCGACGTCAAAATCACCGTTCTTGAAGCGTTGAAACCACTCACGACACGTTCTTTCACTAAGCGGCCTCACCATAAGTATTTGAGAGCATTCGATGAGCCTCAGCCGCAGATTTCTTCATATTGAAGTAAAAAATTAAAACCTGCAAATGACGAGAATTTGGCTTGTAAACTGACATTTTCAATCGAGAATAACTTTATGATGCAGACACAAATCGACTAATGTTTCTATGGGGTTATGTTTACAGATGCCCAAGTTTATTATATGACGTCTATGATCTATTTATTTCGACCACCACTTACCGCTAAAGCCATCTATAGAAAAACGGCGGAAGCAAAGTTGTACATCTAATAGTAGTGGATGAAGCTGTAAGAGCAACAAATTGATCAATCACAGTTGAATATGAGAAGAATAATCGATTTTGATCTAAGGCAGTGTCCTGATTGACTCATTGGCTTAAGTTCATGTCTTAAAAGAAGTAAGAGCTATCACACAAAATTTCTGTAACCTTAAGGTGTAAACTTAAGCCGATGAGCCAATCAGGATAAATTCACCTTATTGCTAGGTTATGGATAAGTTTACTGTTATTTCCATTTCTGTTAGATTATGTAATCTAAAGCAGTATCCTGATTTGCTCATCAGCTTAAGTTCACACCTTACGCATACTGTTAATTTTGTGTGCGAGTCCTAAGAGCTGTCAAAATTTCTGTAACAGTATGGGCTCCACATAATAAAAAGAACAGGGAACAGAGAATAAGAATTTCAAGAAATCATGTATTGTGGAATACACAGTTTCTGATAGATTGAAATTCTTATTCGCTATCCTCTGTTCCCTGTTTTTTTTATTGTGCAGAGCCTCACTATTACAGAAATTTTGACTGCAACAACCCTTATTCCTTTTGCTGGATTCACATCGGAACGTCGTATGATGCACGTCGGATCCAGTGTAAATCCAGCATTATGAATGTGGTTGAATTGCATTATGAATGCTTCGAAGCATTTGATTGATCAATCGGATGAAAAAAATTTTACTAATTGACCAATTAAAAAGTGCTTCGAAACATTCGTTACAGTACTTCGACCGTACTCTATGATGCAATTCTTCGGACTGCCGCACACAAAAGTCCGCAACAGTGACCATAAAACGTAAATTTAAATTGATGAGCCAATCAGGATATTGGTTTAGATCTAACGTAATCTAACGGAAATGGAAATAACAATAAACTTATCCATAATCTCGCAATAAGACGAGTTTCAACCAGTTAAAACTCATGTTATATAAGTTTACTGCTGTTTTCATTTCCGTTAGAGTACGTAGATCTAAAACAGTATGCTATTATATTGGCTTATCGGTTTAAATTCAGGTCTTAAAGTTACTGTTATAGAAATTTTGTCTGCGGCAGTCCTAAATTCCAAACTTACAATAGGTTTTTAAGTAGGGATTTTAAGGAAGAATTTTACTTTTTGAGTAAAAAAAATCGATTTTTTTTACGGAATATTATAATATAAAATGTTAAAAATATGTAGCAAATTTCAAATCAAAATTCGTAAAATTAGCGAAGTAATAGACCAATTCAGCAGATGTATAATTTAGCGCTGAAACTTTAAACGCATTTTTGTCGAAACAACTTTTTCGCGACTGGTGCATAATATCTATGAAACTAATAGATCGATCATCATCTGCTTTGAACTGCATGTTGTGGAAATACCCTTTTCATACGATGAAAAACAAAAACAATCCATTATATACTTTTATTTTTATTGTAAAAAATTCAATTAATTTTTAGAGCGAAATCAATGATTTTTTTTTACAAACTGCCATTTTCTCAATTATCAATTTTTTTATGGCTATCATCAAATTATATGTATATACAATTAAACACTCAGATTTTTATATTTTAGATGACCGGAACGAAAAATATTTTGCACACCAGTGATGGAGATCCTTTGCGCGACATCATGTTTGAGGAGAGATAACAGCAGGTGTAATATTGGTTCAAATTTAATAAGAAAAACTAATTACATTTAAATATAATAAAATAATATAATAAAACAATTCCAAAAATGTATTGACTTTATATTTTAGTAAAAGAAAATTCCCCAAAAAATCAATTTTTTTTCATCTAAAAAATAAGATTCTCCCTAAGCCATAAGGAATAAACGAATCACAATTATTCTTCTTGCATTCGACTGTAGTCAATTTTTACAGCCTAAAACTTAAAGTATCTATTGTAGGCTTGCCGCACACAAAATTCCGTAACAGTAAGATGTAAACTTAAGCCGATGAGCCAATCAGGATACTGCTTTAGATTACGTAATCTAACGGAAATGGAAATAAGTAAGTAAACTTATCCATAATTCGCAATAAAGATGAATTTCAACCAGTTGAAATTCATCTATTAAAAGTAGTATCCTGATTGACTCATCGACTTAAGTTTACATCTTACGTATACGGAATTTTGTGTGCGACAGTCCTTTAATTTCTTCTTTCTAATTAATAATAAGAACACTTAATAAAGAAGCCAATCAGCATTTCGCGCCATCCTCTTTATACTCTATCACTCTAATGAACGGATGTGGGATGCGCAGAGTAAAAAGGTCAGAGCGCGTTGACGGACAACTCGTGTACGATATGGATTTTATCTCACGCCGCGAAAGTAGGTCACGATGGCGACATACGGCAGTGGCGATGACGATGACACTGTGACTTGTGCGCACGCTTCGATTATCGATTGAACCACTCTATGCGCTCTTCGAGTAGTAGACAGTGTAAGTATCGAGAATCCAGCATCGTCATTGCTACTGCTGTCGCCGCGTACAGTAACAGTCGCGTAAAGCTGTGTAAACGTTCCGAAATCTCATGTAGCGTACATTGGGGTTGGTACAGTAACGTGTACGAGCGAGATTTCAAATCGTATTCCTCAACGTATCGCGCGTGCGCGCGCGTATCTACGACGTGAGCGAGCGAGACTGAGCAATGCAAGATCAAGCGATTCGTGTCGCCGCCACCGTCATTGCGACGGTGAAGATGCGGTGAAGTTTGCCACGGAAGAACGAGAGCTATCAGCCAGGCAGGCGGGCGGACACAGTGCGGCAGCGTCGCAAAAATCGGCCATCTTGCTTAGTGCACGCTTAGCTCTCGTAACGTAGAGTTGAGCTCGCTTCTGTCAACTACCCTTTTCGGGAGGTCGTGTGTGCGGGCGGTGGCAGAGCAGCAGCTCTCCAGGTGGTGCGCTGTAAGCATATCGGAATCACAGCTGTGGAGAAGAAATAGAGAGAGAAAAAAAGTGTGTGTGTGTTGTGTGTATGTGTGTTGTGTGTGCGCGTGCGTGCGTGTAATACGAGCGGTGTAACGCAAATTACACGATTCCGACGACAGGATGTCGGGCAACACGGGTATGGAACAGTTGATTCCGATCGTGAACAAGCTGCAGGATGCGTTCACACAACTCGGTGTGCATATGCAGCTCGATCTGCCGCAGATCGCTGTGGTGGGCGGTCAGAGCGCGGGCAAGAGCTCCGTGCTTGAGAACTTCGTCGGCAAGTAAGTATCGGCTTGACGTATCATAGCGTCAATCTTCTCTAACAACTTCGGATAACCGAACTTTTCATACAAATGGCATCATTCTCACGATAAAGAAAGAGAGGAAGGAGAGAGAGAGAGAGAGAGAGAGAGAGAGAGAGAGTGAGTGAGTGCGTGAGTGATTGAGTGAGTGAGTGAGTGAGTGTGTTGCTTATAAAGGATGTAAAGAGAATCTCACACACACGGATGATATAGCACGTAAAGATCCTGTTCCTCGTAATCTTGTGCGAGAAATATCTCAATTGTTACTTGTGACCACTTAAAAGCATACTCGATTGAATGCAATTGATCAACACTTCCCGAATCTCTCTTATACCTGTTTTTCTAATATAGATTAATTTTAATTTTTATTCAATTTACTTTTTTTAATTTTCTTTAGTTCGTGTGTTCACGGTGCTGAAAATTGCTCTGAAATTTCGGATGGAAGAAATAAACAATCGTATTCAAATGATCAAATTGTTCAAATATGATTTGAATAATTCTTTTTCACATTGTCGAAGCGATTTCTAATATCGTGAACTTAAGGATTGGAAAATGATATAAAATAAATTTCATCATCAAAGTCGTTGATAGAAATAAACATACTTTTTTCTTTTCTTGCTCTCTTTTTCTTACTCATGTTCTCTTCTCACTCTTAAATTTTCTATGCAGATATACATTTTCCATTTTTTGAGCATAGAAAGCGTAACGCAGTTGTATTCACGAGACAACTTTTTATTCGATTCGTCTTCATTGTCACTACGCAAGTGTATTAAAACGTATCTAGCGAAAACATGCAAAAACAGCTTTTCGATTTTGGGATATCATGCGTCGTTGTTGAGGAAGACCGTCAGACAATCAATCGTATGCGATGGCTTTTTATGCTTGACATAAAGCAAGGCAAATGGAGCGACGGAAGTTAGAACGCCCACAAGGCGACCTGTCAAGTATCTCGTTCGTGGCATCCTCGCGGGAGTACTTAGAAGCTGCTCGTTCATGCGCAAAACCGGCGGGCGGGATGATTCTTCTTGACTCCTCCGTAGCGAACGTGTGTCGTCATTCATGTCGTTCTCTGACGCTGTTAAACGCATAATTGGCGCTTATGCAAAAATATGTCGAGATAAAAATAGTCGAAGAATAATGATTCAGTTTTAAAACTATTTATATGATTTTTATATATAATTTTTTATATATAATTTGTTAATTTGTATTTTTAATGAATTCGGTTGAACACTAGTACATGTTAAAACTGTTGATGAACATTGATTTAATCCAAGTGCAAATATTTTGAAATACAAAATACATATTTTACTTAATAACAATAAAATGTATTGACAAGCCTAGTTTCCACCGAGGGTTTAATCCAGATTAGAATGTAAGAACCAACCAACTACAGTCAAGTAGTCCCCTGTCGTTTGACTGTAACAGGGGAATACTCGACTGTAGTTGATTAGTTCTTACATTTTGATCCGGATTAAATCTTCGGTGGAAATTAAACCAATTTCATGATTTAACTCGTTGTTTCTATATTTATATCGAATACATATCTTTATATCAATTTGTATACAATGCACTTTAATATGCACCAGTGCGCATTGAGTGCGTCCAATCGAATTCACTGTTTATCTTGCGATGCCTTAGTAATTTAAGTAAGTAAAGAAAATTATATT
This sequence comes from Atta cephalotes, assembly GCF_000143395.1. Classification (NCBI taxonomy): domain Eukaryota; kingdom Metazoa; phylum Arthropoda; class Insecta; order Hymenoptera; family Formicidae; genus Atta; species Atta cephalotes. Next base: position 1,034,940 of record NW_012130074.1, read on the forward strand.
GCGCATGCGATGGAAACATTTATACGTAAAGGAATTTGTGTTAAGTTTTAAAATCTTTTACATAATTGATTTGTCACCGTGTATGCATAAGATACATTGTTGAACTACATTGTCATGACGTATTGGTATTTGCTTTCAAAACAGAAGAATTGACTAATGCAGAATTTTAGCTTAACCCAAGAATAGTGATGATGATTTTATATCCCAGAGAGAAAAATGAAATAGTAATATAGTTTTCTGTATTGATCAACAATTCATATCCATTTTTTCTCCTCTTTTTTTAAAGAAAATATCGAGAAGACATATGAGAAAAATTCTTGGCATAAATATCAAACTGTTATAATTTTAGACAAATTTGATCCTTTACAGTGCTATTATTAAAATTTCAGATAGATGCATTCATTATACTTTCTTTATTTTGGTCGTGTAGTGCTGGATTCAAATTCCCACTCGAGTGTCACTCAAGTATCATTCCATCTTTGTTGTTTATGGAACATTAAACAAAGATAAAATCACACTCTGGGAGTATCCGGGTAGGAATCCGAATATGCAACTCTAAAGCAACCAACATTTGATTCCATGGCAATATATTCGTTTAAATTTCTTCAATTGCAAAAATGTAAACGAATGACATTGTTATGAAAAAATTAAAAATTGACTGCTTTATATGACCGAAATAAAGAAACTAATTGAATATATTTAAAATTTTAATAAAATTTTAATAAAATTTTAATTCTGTAAAAATCAAATTTGTCTAAAATTATAAGTTAATAAAATTATAAGTTTGATATTTGTAACATTATTTCTACGTCAGACCGAGAATTTTTTTCCAATTATCTTCGTATAAAGATCTCAAATCAAAATATTATTAATTATAAAATAGTTAATAATATTCAATATGTAATTAATAGTAACTTCTAATTGGAATGTAAAAAACATCCCAATTGAATGTTTACCAAAAAAATTATTAGGTGACTATTTCTGGTGACTATTAAAGAAACGAAAATTCTTGAAAGATAGAATACAAGATAGATAAAAGAATATTTAAGCTAGATAAGAGGACACATAGACCTGGACTTTTTAGCTGAACTTCTTGTATCATTTATCTTTTCTATTTGTTTTTCTAACATAGAGAGAAAAAAAGGAAGTATGAACTTTACAAAAAGTTCGGCTGAAAAGAACAAACCTTATATATATATATTTTTATCAGATAGAAGAAAGAAGATATGTGAAATAAATAATTGAATTTTATTATTGCTTTAGGTTATACCATGATGGAAGTTATCTTTTTCACCATTATATGTATCACAATCTATATTTATATTAATATATTTATATTAATATATTTATATTAAATATATTAATTACAATTATTTTAATAAATAATTAATTTATCATTATTCTCCAATAATTGCATATATAATTAGTATTTGTATGAAATTAATGTTAATTAAAGTTAACTATAACAACGAATATTTACACTTTTCCAGAGATTTCTTGCCTAGAGGTTCAGGCATTGTGACAAGAAGACCTCTCATCTTACAATTGATTAACTGCCCAACTGGTGAGTCATAATGTAGCCCATATTACATTATTTTTCTTATTTTATTTGATATATAATACAAATCAATGTGAAATTATCTTACATATCTGATAGTATTCTCGAAATCTGTTACTTTTTTAAAATCATATATAAAAAATGAATTTAAAGGATATAGAGTTCTCTCGTATATACTGGTAATATTATCTTGTTAATCTATTGACCTATACTCATGGCAAATCTTTCTTTTAAGCAAGGAATGTATTAATGTCTAATGCATTTACTTCACTTATATCGTTCTCTGTTTGACTCTTCTTAAAAACGTTTTTATAATGCGACATTGATTATATTAAATGAATTCATAAGAAAAGTTATTGACATTTTGCATTTTATTATTTACATATAGTATTAATAAATAGTATTAATAAATATAATAGAATATAGTAAAACAAGATTAATAAAATTATTTTACCTCTTGAACTTTTACAACAAGTTATCACATATCCTTCCCTTAAAATTATATTTCCTTTAAAATTATAATAAATTGTAAATTGGATGTATCTCATTAGACAGAATATAAATATGATGAATATTAAATATATAAAATATTATATCAAATTTCAATTTTTTTATTTTATTCTTTTTCTTAAATAATAAGTATTGTTCTTGGAAATTAAAATAATTTTTTCTTTCTTATGTTACAGAATATGCAGAGTTTTTGCATTGTAAAGGTAAAAAATTTGTAGATTTTGATGAGGTACGGAAAGAAATTGAAGCAGAAACAGACAGAGTGACTGGAAGTAATAAGGGCATTTCTAATATACCAATTAATCTCAGAGTATATTCACCCAACGGTAAGTATAATAAGAAGCCTGTTTTAAAAAATAAATGATAATTATCACTTATTAATATATATTTATCTTTGTTTAGTCCTAAATTTGACATTAATTGATTTACCTGGACTTACAAAAGTACCAATTGGAGATCAGCCAGCAGATATAGAAGCCCAAATTAAAGCCATGATCTTTCAATTTATCAAACGTGAAAATTGTCTCATATTGGCAGTCACACCAGCCAATACTGATTTAGCTAATAGCGATGCTCTTAAACTTGCTAAAGAAGTGGATGCACAAGGTATTTAGTTGCAATGCTGGTATTAATATTTATTTGAATTAACATTAATGCACGATATTATTAAGGTGTACGTACAATTGGTGTTATTACTAAACTGGATCTCATGGACGATGGCACTGATGCAAGAGATATTTTGGAAAATAAATTATTGCCATTGAGAAGAGGTTATATTGGTGTTGTTAATAGAAGTCAAAAGGATATAGAAGGACGAAAGGATATTAAAAATGCTTTAGCCGCTGAGCGAAAGTTTTTTCTTAGGTATACGCGCGAATAATTCTGAAAGTGACAAAAATGTAATTTTTTTTCTAGTCATATATAACTTTTGTTTCATTTGTTAGCCATCCGTCTTATCGTCATCTAGCAGACAGATTGGGTACACCATATTTGCAGAGAGTTCTCAATCAACAATTAACGAATCATATCAGGGATACCTTGCCAGCTCTAAGAGATAGATTACAAAAGCAACAGTTAACTTTAGAGAAAGATGTCGAACAGTACAAACATTTCAGGCCTGATGATCCTGCAATCAAAACAAAGGCTATGTTACAGTAAGTGAATTTAAAATTTTATAATTTGCAAGTTTAACGTATCCTGGTAGTATCCTAGTGCTCGTTTTCTATTTATAAAAATTATAATATATTGTAAAAATCACAAATGCGTATCTTATAGCAGAATATGTCACATAAGTGTAATAACAACATTTTTTTGATGAATATATTTTGTACTTCGTATCTTCATATATAAAGCAATAATATGCAAATGAAATTATAGTTCTTCTTTATTTTTTCATTTTTAATATTTTTTATTTTATAGAGGGTCTTGAAGTTTTAGATCATTTGCTTTTGGTTTTCAGATTAATTCAAATGTATACGTAGGTATCCTTGTGTTTGCTCTATTAGTTTTATTTAACCAAAATAGCGTTTATAATAATTTTATTTATCAAAATAGTGTTTTTTTGCCATTTGCATGAAATTTTAAGTAATTGAGAAACATACAATTTTTTATTATGCAAATGTTTTTTTAAGAATGAGAAGATAATATGATGATATAAAACTATTCTGCTACAAGAAAACTAATAAATAAAATTTCTAACAAAAAATATTTTTTATCTGTGAAGTAATAGATCTTTATAGTATGACATTTCTATTATAAATTTGGTTTTTGTGATGCAATAATAGAGATTACTTCAAATATGTTTTTTGTTGTGAATGATAGATAACATCAAGACTCTCTATCTATGTAACTAATACTTTATGATAGTTTACATTACACAAGTTAATAGAAAAACGTTTTTAAGGATGATACAGCAGCTTCAATCAGATTTCGAAAGAACTATAGAAGGCTCAGGTTCAGCACAAATTAATACTATGGAACTCAGTGGTGGTGCGAAAATCAACAGACTTTTCCACGAGCGTTTCCCGTTCGAAATTGTTAAAATGGAATTTGATGAAAAAGAATTAAGAAAAGAAATTGCTTTCGCCATCAGAAATATACATGGTGAGTTTCTTTTGATTTTATCAATTGACAAAACAAGTTAACAATTATGTACATTTTAATATGATAGGCATCAGGGTGGGATTGTTTACCCCAGACATGGCTTTTGAAGCAATAGTCAAAAAACAAATAAACAGACTTAAAGAACCAAGTCTCAAGTGTGTAGATTTAGTCGTGCAAGAACTTAGTAATGTTGTACGCATTTGTACAGATAGGGTAAGTCAAGAATAATTATAAGATATTAGATAAAAGCTATAAGAATTATTAAATTTCAATATTAAAATATGAGTTAATTATGCAATTTTTATGTGCTAATTTTTTAATATAACAGATGTCGCGTTATCCCAGACTAAGAGAAGAAACGGAACGTATCATAACGACATACGTCAGGCAGCGCGAGCAAATGTGTAAAGAGCAACTGATCTTATTGGTGGATTGCGAGCTTGCATACATGAATACGAATCATGAAGATTTCATCGGTTTTGCGAAGTAAGTAATCATTAAATATTTCACATTATTTGTTATATGTTATCTTAGATTTCAAGTATTATTTACAGAGGTATATACAGTAGCCAAATACTTTCGATTTTTTAAGTTGATACTTCTAGTTCTTACATGTCGGTTTCGTTACATTTATGCTTGCTGCTGTTTTCTTATTTTATGTCAAATTTAATATAGCCACTATAATAGTAAGAGACTTTACATAATGCTGTTATAGTATTTAAACGAGATGTATGTTTCAAAAGACTGCTTTCTAAAAAAGTATTAGCAATATGTTCACGTGTATTGCATAAAATTTTACAAAGTTAAGATTCTTTATATGCTATAGTATTTGTCATTTAAGATAATAAACTATTTATTTTTTAGAATATTTATTTCTATACAATTTAGAAAAAATAGTTTATTTAAAAATACTGTAAAAATTTATTTGTATAATACGTGATGTCCAGTGGTCTTTATTGTTCTCAATTTGTTACCGTTTTATTCATTCGTATAGAATTCTAACTTCAATACAAAGCATAATATTGCACGAATCGATGAAAATTAATTAAATAATGAAAATTGGTCAATAGATAAATCCTGAAAAAAATCAGGATTTTTATTTGGAATATCCTAGAATTATCCTTAAATTGACCAGATTTTGCTGGATATCATGTATGTTATAATGTTTAAACATATATTAAAGTAGATTAAGATAAATTGAAGGATAATAATTTATTAACAAGAAATATTCTTTCTAAGAACATTTTTAAGAAAATTAAAATTTTTAACATTTTTGAGAAAATATAGAAAGAAAATATAATAGAAACTGTACTACACGTGATTAATATGTTTGCTATTATTTTTTTATTCCTAATTATCAACGCATATACTTTTACAGTCAATGCATGTCTTACTAAAATCAGCTCACATAGCAGTCTACAATCACACTAATATTCTCAGTTTCCTTCAAGGCCAGAGACCGCTCTTAATTTGACAAACAATAAACTTTAATATTTTTACTCACACATACGTACGCACGCGCGCGCGCACACACGCACGCGCACACACACACACACACACACACACACACACACACAGAAAACACTATACTAAAATTATATATATATACAAGTATAAATTTTTATGAACTCTTCTGAATATATTTTTTGTTTTAGTAATACATTCACTTTATTTTCTATTAGTATTATAAGGTATAGTAGAGCGGAACTATTTCATCAGTTTTAGCTTTAAAGTAATACGATAGTATATTTACGATGGTAAACAATATCTGTACAATAACGTACTTATAATTACGTTATATAATCATAATTATTTCTTGAAAGCACAATCTTTAAATAATTATTTTTTGCTGTTCAGAAGTATAAACATCGCGAAAAATGAACGAAAAAACTCCGCTCTATTCTATATTAAATTATAAACAGGGTGTCCCTGGAAAAGAATATTTGGGATTATTTTCATATGCAAATAGAATAGATTAAATGAAGTCGAAAAATTCTCTAAAACTTTTCATTTTCACAATAATTGACGAGTTATTAACTTTATTAAAAATCGCTGAATAAATCGACAAAAGAGTTCAACTCCAATGACATTTGACCTATGTTGTCAAGATCATGACCTTAGTGATCTCCAACAGGATAGTGATCGTCCTTCCTTTAAAAATAACTGTCAAAAAAATTTTTTAAATAACTTGTTACGTCAAAACCGTAAGAATCTTTATTTCATGGGAATTAAAAAGTGCGTGGATTGACGTTTCAGGCAAGACAGGAGATCGATGCCTTATCGCGCGTATCACAACTTGAACATACTCGAGTTAAATTTCAAAACAAGTCTACGATGGAACGCAATTACTCTGCTTTGAAATAGTATGACCGTTAGATCGTTTTTAGATCAAGGAAACTTCCCTATGCCTGAGATAGGATCATGTGACCTTATAAGATGAGGAATGCAATCAAGGATTTGAATAAATTCATTCAATTAATCTTACATAACTTTAATAAATTTTTTAATAAATTCTATTATAATATACATAATTTAAATTTCTTAAAACTAAACTAAGTTTACTTAAATATCGTCTAGTTTAGTGTAAAATGTTGTGTTGTGTTCCGCGGATGATTTATATTATTTTGGAAGTTCTGAACAGAGGATCTTGAAAAGTGTAATTATAATTTTGACTTATCTCCTGTTCATTATTCACATAAATTCTTTCAATTAAGGTGGAGAGATCCAAATGTTTGTGCGCATAAATTGTGATATTGTGTTTCTAAATCAGAAGAGGAAAAGGCTAGTTCGGAGTATAAGAAATTATTGAAACGGAGAAGGATTCATGAGTTTCAGTCTAGGATTATAATTCATTGATTAGGGGAACATCTAGAAAGGTAGGCTCTGATTATGATTTGAAACTCGAAAGATTTAAAAAGTTGAAGATTTGGAGGAAATAATTTTTCTAAATCATTTTAATTAGAGAGATTAGGATGAGAGATGTAAATTTGTTTATTTGTTGGAGGAAGAAATGAATAGTTATTTTCAGAAGAATGATTTATGTAAGAGAAATGGTCACTTTGAGAGAGTTCAGGCAAAGTTGAATGTTGACAGGTGAGATACTATCTGGTTTTATGGTTGAAGAGTAAATTTCGAGAGATGAAAGTTATTCTAACCGAGAACTGAAACTAGTGGAGTCAGAAGAGAGAGAGAAAATTTTTTAATTCGTTCTCAATTTGATTTCCTACTTGTCTTATTACTTGCAATAAATTATATCTTTTCGAGGTTTTGACTAGACTGGAAAGTCGCGCTTGTTGCTGTTTTTGCGCCTGTTTATTTCTCAAAAACTGGAATTTTTTGAATTTTTCAAATAGATAATCTAATGAATTGAATTGCTTTGAACTTACTTTTCGGTGACTTATAGTTTCGTTTAATCTGCAGCCTAATCCAAAAATTTAACTACAAGAAGGACATCCCTCTGTCGGATCTTTACACGGAGGAGCCACCTTCGGTAATCAATTCACCCAATATGCACTTCCAAAGCGGAATCAAATTACTAATTAAATTATCTCTTTCGGATCTGTGCATTTCATACACCTTAATTTATACTATGAGTTTCTTTCTCTTTGATAATCAGAAGATGGGAGAAAATATGGAAATCAATTGTGCCTAGATATCGTATAGATTTCGTACTGATTTTATTATTAGCTTGAAAATACTCCATTGCCGATCTCACTTGGTATTAGATACCCGATCAATCTATTAGATATCATTCTTTGATTTCTATTATTAATCTTTCTACATTTGACACTATAATTATAATAAGATTGAAATTTCTTTTCAATTAATTTTCACAAGTGTTTGGTTTTCGGCTCGATGATAATATTTTCTATTGAAAGAAAAGAATCGTGGAGTCCTCCGGACATAACATATCTCATTTCTGCTATATGCTAGAGTACTAGCAATTACTCCTCCTCCCTAATGTAATAACTTTCTACGCGAAATGAGATGCACAATATCTTCTCCTTTGTGTAGAAAAATGTAGAAAAGATTGTCTACGCGAAGCGTCCTATGCCTCAAGACAGAGGAGGATGGACCTCGCTTCCCGTGGAAAGTAGATCCAGAAGCAGGAGAGGAGATGGAGTGGAAGTCATACGAATCGAGGCAAAAGGAATTGGAAAACCGTACATCTCATATCAGAGAGGAATTCGCTTCGCATGGAAAATCAAAAACCTATGTGAAACTATATTTACAATTGTAGACTTCGTGATGCCCTGTAAAACAGTAAACTTTTTTCATTAATAACTTTTAAACGAAGGATCAGCAACTAAAACCTGTTAAATGTTCAATATATGTCAAAATCAAGATTATCGGAGTTGAATCCTCTTTTGTTGATATATCAATCGCCACATTAGTTCGGCCTATCGCCAAAGCGGTGATAACTTCGATTGGGAATACTCGGAAATAAAAAAAACGGATTGGCTAAACTGGGGACCCAGATGAATAGATTGTTGGAGTTTTCTTTTCCATGGGTAAAGATACATAAAAAAAATTGCTGAAACAGGAGGAGGAAGATGGCGAAGAGCTACTGACAGTCAATCAATCAATGAAACATGAAACAAATATGAAACTGATCAGAACGAAAGAGTTGACAACAATGAGAAAAGACAAAGAGAATAGGCATAAGCCTTCTCTTTGATAAGACATATGCCTCTCAGATATACTCATTTCGGACTCACTGAGCAGAAAAACTATCGATTGTGTAGAGAGGAAAGCGAGGACAGTTTGCACATCCTGCGCTGCCCTTTGCTCGTTTGTAAAAGATATTGTAAAAATTTTGCTGCTATATGTTTATTAGATAGAATATCTAAAAGAGAAGAGGATGAGCAGTCTTATAAGTACGATGCTAGATTGAACTGATTAATCTTTAAAACAAGCGGGGAGTGACAAAGGAATTAGATTTAGATCATGTTAACGATTTATAGTCCCATCCGTTTATTTTACTATTACTTTTACTATTATTTTACTACTATTATTACTATTACTAGCTCGGCCTATCGTCGAATGCAAGCGCACGGTGAGATACAATCCCGATCGCTGGACAGCTGCATCCCCGTGCGCTTGCTTTCAGCGATAGACAGTCGAATTAGTATGGCAATTTTTAATAATCAATAATTCGTTAACTGTTGCGAGAATTGAAAAATCAATAAGAATTCTTAGATTCTCTTACTAATAAATTAAAATAAAAATGAGCACATGAGAATCATGCGCAATTGTCGTTGCACAAATATAGATAATTATCAAATATAGATAATTATTTAGTTTCCATTTATTTTATTTTATACGTTTTGACTCCTTTCTGGGCCATCAGTGTACACCATCAAATTTTGATCTTAAATAGGTTTTTCAACTCCGTTCTGGTAGCTCGAATACACGTACCACTAGCAGATGAAATATGTTTTCTTTGCATTACATGTATTATTCTGTGGAACGCCAACCTTCCATTATTTTCTTTTTATTACTTTTTAATGTTCGAACTTAACATCTCGAAGTCGGAAAGCGTAGAGCAATTAAATAATTAACAACTGCATAATTACATCGAACAAATGATGATCAACTTTATTAACGGATTTAAATTAATATGTTGTCTTTTGGAAACTCTAAGTTTTATAACGTTCAAATTAATAATAGTTTTATACAAAATCTGTTTATATTTAAGGACGAATTTTATTCCGTTTGAAATCATGATTACTCATTCTGTTTTTTGTGATTTCTGTTGATTGTGAGTTTGAATTTCTATTAATATGGTTGCGGTGTTTCGCAATCTGTGTTTTCAAGTGCCTTCCGCCATTTCTATTTAACATAGGATGCATCACAATCATTGCATTCAATTTTGTATACATTTTATTTTGTATATTTTTGTGTACAACTTTTTATCTCGCAAAATATCTTTATGTTCTCTTATAAAACATGAAAGTTTGTTCATACTAAAAAAAGAAAATTTTGATTTTATGTCTTGGATTATTTTTCTGAATTTATTTGGCATTTTTGGGATGTAATAAACCAAAGATGCAGTTTTTCTTTTCTTCCTTATTTTCGTTTTCAGTTTGATTTAGAAAAGATAATCTTATTTTAGATCGTACATGTGAGAACACAATTAATACTAGAATACTAGAAATACTAGAATACTAGAAAGTGCCTATAACGATCAAAGTTAGATCTTTAATGTTTAAATAATTCAATGTGAATTATGTATATAGGATGTCTCAAAAAGGGTTGAGAATATAGACATCGAGAATATCTCGGAAAATGTATTTTACAGAAAAATGTTCCAAACAAAAGTTGTAGGATTCGAAAAATCTATTTAATGATATTATCATCATTATCTTGGCTGACGTCGCCAAAGTTAGATCAAGGTCACGTTGATTTTTTAAATGACACACCCAATTTTTTATTCCAGATTTAGCTGTCAAAGCTTTTCAAAACACTATAATAAAGTCATTTTTCATAAGTAAAAGCCTTTGAAAATTGTGCCTCTTATTTTCATTTCTGCATAAGTTTAAGTCTAATAGTGAATTCGACAGACTGCATTAATAAAGTTCGCACTGAGTGCGAACTTTTTCAATGTCACGCATTCGGCTTGTGCGCACCGTATCAGTAAGTTAAGATTATCGTATTCAGCAAATGAAAACTAACCCAATGTAGTGCTAAATTTATATTTAGACCAACCGAATAACTGAGTTTAAGAAATATTGCATTGATTTTTTATTGTTTCTGACAATGCAATTTGCATAGCATTAAAGTGATTCTACACTCGCACTATGTCAGGGCAGCACTAGAGCAGAGTTAGTGCATGTGTGCCGAATTCGCCATAAGCTGAATAAATTTGAACTTATATGATATGTGTTACGAAAAAAAAAAATAATAAATAGTAAACTTTATTTTTCAATGTAACATTCAAATTAAATTCATTATTAAAATTGTTATTCTCTTTTATTATTTATTTTTATTAACTATTATTATAATTTTTTAATTGTTTTTATAGTTTTTATTATTCGATCTAATAGTACCAAGTGTTTATTTTAATTTTTTGTGGTAACACTTGAATAGACAAAATGATGTAATTTTGTGATAACGTTTTGAATAATGTTTTGAAGAAGAATTAAATAGCTACTATTTTGTTTCAAACAGAAAATATTTTTGAATGAGTTGCAATATAAAAATTTTATATGTATAAGAATTAAAAAAAGTCATTTGGTTCGGAATACTTAAAATCTTCAATAGGAATGCAAATATTACAATACTATTCAGGATGTCTGATAAGTTTTGACAAAGCGCTCGTGTATAGATAGAACAGACTGAATCGAAAAGTCCTCTACCGGACATCCCATATAAACTTCATTTCGCAGCGAGTGTCACTCCCCTCCCCCCCTCTCCTGTCAAGGAATGTACAACTTTCCACGCGAAGCGAGTTTCCAATCTATCTTCCCTGCCAGGGAATCCGTATTTTCCGAAGAATAATTAACTAATATCATCATGTAATTTGTTGTATGTTAAATTTTATGTATATTTTTGTTTCGTATTTTTCCGATTTTAATATTATTACTATCTACTTATCAGATTCGTTATTTTATATAAAACAAAATTAAATTGTAAACAAATGGAGATCGAGTAGATCGCTTTGTCATCATTTTCTAGCTTAGTTAACAAACGTATAATTTCTATCTCACTTCCTTTTTGTTAAATATTAAGTTATAATATTATAAACCAATGAAGATAGAGATGGAATAAATTACTTGTTATTATTATCTTCTTTTTTATTATTATTATTTTCTAACTGAGTTAACAAATATAGTGTATAATTTACCATGCATCGCTAGCGCTTTTTGCACCAATATGTTAGCGCACTTTCGCGTCGAAACATCCAACAGTACATTCTGGCTGGATAATGAACATGAATTTAATGGCAATAACGACGATGTTTCTTAAAAAGTTTCACATCGGGACTTTGCGTTGCAATATCTTCACTTGTAGGGTACGTATAATAGAAAAAAATTAATGCTTTTATTAATTCGAGTGAAAGCTATCGATTGAGCGTAGAATTTGATCGGTTTAACCATTATTGAAATCTAATAATCTCGATCTCCCGCAACTCATAATCTTGCGTAAAGGAACACGAGTGTCCTTGTCTAAGCTGCATTTATCAAGCACTAAGACACTATCGTGTCTCCTGATAAAAGAAACATTCTATTTGTCATGCTGATTATTATACCTTTTTTTTGTTGGTTGAGAGGATGCTCAGAGTGAAAATTTAAATACCTTCCAGAAAATGTTTCATGAAACTAATCGATTTCAATTTTATTTTTATTATTAATTATCGTTAGTATCTAGAAAATTCAAAATTTGGCCTCCAATTTCCAATGTAAATCGCCAATTTTTTTTACACCAATCATAGTAGAGAACATATATATTGAACGACTTAGAAGAATAGGTGTTACAGAGAATTTTTACAGGGCATTATTAGGAATTTTTACTCTCTTATCTAAGATATATGGATATTACACATTTCTTCAAAGTTCAAGAAATTTTAAATATCTTCAATTCTATTCTTCTATACATTCTGGACTCTAATTCATATTGGAATTCACTCTATTTACTATACCATACATCCCAAAGGTAAATAAAGTTAAATAAATTCAGAAGGGTAATCAAAAACATAAAATCAAAATTTTCCTGTTTTTAGTATGAATCAACTTTCATATTTTATAAGAGGACACAAGGATGCTTTGCTAGACAGATAAAAAGATTGTTGTATACAAAATTGAATGCAATGTTGTGAATCATCTTATGTTAGAAGTGCTGGAAACAAGTACTTGAAAACATGGATTATGGAACACCGCAACCATATTAACAGAAATTAAAACTCACAACCAGTAATCACAGAGCATAGGATGAGTCATAATCATGACTTCACACATAAAAATAATTTACAGAACGCTATCTAAAGAGAGAGATTAATTTTACATATACAAGAAATGTTACATATACAAAAACAGAGAAACAACCTTAATTTAAAGGCTGACAAAATTCTTACATTATGCATACGTAACTTCATTAAACAAAATGTAACAGTAAATTTGTCGTTAAATATAAATAGATTCTGTATAAAAATGAATTTAAATGTTAATAAGACTTGAAGTGTCCGAAAGATAATATATTAATTTAAATCGATTAATAATGTAATAATAGCTTTTTAATGAGCCAACACAGGATATCAGTGTATAAAATTTTACCTTATAAAAATCGATAATAAGTATTAAAAGTAATATGGAATTTAAACAAATAATAAAATATGATATAAAAAATAAAATATCCAAACTTTTTGTACTCAATTTCTATAATAAATATAAGTCACATTCATTTTTATTGATTATATTTAATTTTCTTTCTCTCAGCTTATGTATTATATGACTTGTGTTTGTCGTGTACATGGTGTACGTACATATTCGAGACTTGTATGTACAGTTTATTGCAATAAAATTAAAAGCAATAAAAATCCGATCCGATTAATTTTATTTTATACAATTGATAACAAACAAAAGATAACACAACATTTCGACCTCAGGGGATCGATCACTTTCACATGAAATTTTTCCATTTTATTTTTCATTTTTCATTTTTTATTCATTGAGATTTCACGTGAAACTTTTCATATATAGCGATTTTGTATGTAAGTTAGGTATGCGTTGGCTTTAAGCTAATATTTATAATCCGATTTTATTTCAAATTAATAATCTGTCTCCCGAGAGATTATTAATCTTGTAAATATAATAATAACCTATCAGAAAACAACACGACCGGATCGGATTTTTATTGCTTTTAATTTTATTGCAATAAACATACAAGTCTCGAATATGTACACCATGTGTACACGACAAACACAAGTCATATAATACATAAACTGAGAGAAAGAAAATTAAATATAATCAATAAAAATGAATGTGACTTATATTTATTATAGAAATTGAGTACAAAAAGTTTGGATATTTTATTTTTTATATCATATTTTATTATTTGTTTAAATTCCATATTACTTTTAATACTTATTATCGATTTTTATAAGGTAAAATTTTATAAGGTAACCTGGTTTTTTATTATATATATATATATATATACATCTCTGAATACATATATATATATATATATATAACTCAGAAAAAATATCTTTTCCAACTCTAATAAAAAGAAATTATCTTGAAGAACACTCAAATAAACATCAGAAATTTTTCTATTCCAATCATTAATAACACAGGTCCACAAAGAAAAGTGCCCTGTGCTGAGGTGGAGACCTAGCTACTCTTATGTATTTTGAGTCGTTGAATTCAAATCTGATATAAAAATAGGATCAGGCAAAGTTTTCAGTTTAGAGCAAAAAAATGATCCATTTTTTCCCATTTTTAAACCATTTTTTCGCTCTAGATTTTCCCTGGATGGTCCTATTTTTACATAAGAATAGCTGGGTCTCTACCTTAGCATAGAATATTTTTTTTGTGAGCCTGTGTAATGTTTCTACTTTTTCCTTACATAAGAATTTTATTGATGGCATGTTAATCGGCTTATTTTCCTTCATTAAACGTTTTTTATTGTTGTTATTAAATTGTTTTTTAAAAAACAATTCGAATCTAATTGTTACAAAGACCGACAAAGGCAATATTACGTATTAGATAAAGATTTATGCCTGTATTTATAGTCAGATCTTGTACTTAAGATTTCCTTAAATTTATCTTTAGATACTTAATAGCTATGAAATAATTCGTAGAGTATCTGAAGATAAATTTAAGGAAGCCTTAAATATAAGGCCTGATTACGAGCATTATACAAACAAAAAATTAATAAAATGCTTAGTAACAAAAACACATACAGTAGTTAACAAAGATTCTAAAAAATGACCAACAAATTAAAAGAGTTACTGACAAGATGAAAAACTGAACTACATCTCGGAATCTGCGGAATATATCTATAAATCTATAATTTTTTGTAGTGATGGTGTTCTTCCGAGAGTCTATGATCTCTCAAAGATATATAAAAATTATTATATATAGTCTGGGATGATCGTATCTATTGACAGTTCTCTTTATACATCTGCAACATTCTTACACAAAATAATTGTACTTACTAAAAATAGCCATGAAATGAACCACATAATAGATCTTTATGATCTTGTTAACAAGTTAAAAAATACATACAAAAATACATACTTGCTTAACTTCTTTGGATGTAGTTTCGTTTTTTACTAATATTTCACTGAACTTAGCCATAAAGAGTATTGAGAAAAGATGGAATTATATCTCGGAATGTTGCAGTGTTCCCAAAGATGAATTTTTATTAGCAATTCAGTTTTGTTGTTCAGTTTGTTTTTGAGTCTACTTTTTTTTGATGACCAAATTTATAAGCAGAACTTTGGGACATCTATAGGCTCCCCATTATCGGTTATCGCTGATATGGCTGACCTTAAAGAAAATATACTTGACAACATTTTCCGATCAAGTTTTTTTATCGTTAGGTTGATGATATTATGATAGCGATTCCTATTATACAAATCGGTAATTTTCAAAAAATGTTTAATTCTGTACCTTCAAAGTTTACAATTGAAGTAGGGGATAACAAAATTAATTTTCTTGACACAATCATCTTTCAGCATAACAAAAAACTAATATTTGACCGATATCAAAAACCGATTTCTTCAGATAGATATTCATTAATTTTTTATTCAGACATCCTCTAACAGAAAAAAGACATCATAGACATAGTTGATAGTGTTTTTCCTTTCTTCCCAAAATTTCATCAAAAATTTGAATTTATTGTTAGTATTCTACTAAATAATGACTATTCTCTGGATTTCATTTTTAATACGATTTCTCAGAGAATAAAATATTTTATAAAAAATAGTAACATGATGATGATGATGATGATGATGATGATGATGACAAAGATATAATAAAAAGAACTTGGCATCTACAATAAAATTATATGGTTTACGATATCTTTGTTAACATATCTCAGATAAATTTAAAAGGATTATAAACAATATAGTATCTAAAATTGCATTTTACAGTCAATAAATTTCACAGTTTAATCAATCAAATTGCAGAAAGATCCATTACCTATCAGTTCACAGAGAAACGTTGTCTATAAGATTGTCCGTAAAGACTGCGAGGCTCCTTATATAGGACAAACTGCTGGTTGACAATTATACGCATTTCTGAACACCGAAATCACATTAGAGGAAAGATGTCTTCCTATTCGATCATTACAGACCACAAATTACAATTTGACCAATTTGAATTCCATTTGAACAGGATGCAAATTTTGGATATAAAATAAAATTACAACAAAAGATTAACATCCGAAATACTACATACAAAAAAAAGAGTTAGACAATTGTTTCAGATCGG
Source organism: Atta cephalotes (assembly GCF_000143395.1). Taxonomy (NCBI): domain Eukaryota; kingdom Metazoa; phylum Arthropoda; class Insecta; order Hymenoptera; family Formicidae; genus Atta; species Atta cephalotes. Next base: position 1,051,545 of record NW_012130074.1, read on the forward strand.
TACTTGTATCGGCGGTGACACGTGTTATTTGTCTCTGTGTGACTGAAGAATGAACAACTGTTACATTTTGATCTATCCATTTGACAAAAAAATTTAATTGGATCACTCTTATTACTTCTAATTACTCAAATAAATATTATATTCAATTGGTTAACTATTGTATGTGTATGAGCAAATTGCATCAATTCGATGAATATCAATCTATTTTCTCTTTGTTGTTTCTTTTAAAAAAAAATAATTTTATATATATTCTTGACATTCTCATTCCTATTATAGCTTCACTTTATAAGAATTACTTGTTTCTTTCTGACCAGTAAACTGGAATGAATCTATGGAATCTCTTTGATATGTTGGATGATGTTGGTACCATGGTTGATACACTACTTGTACAAGATAGAATTATTTCCGTTAATTCCGTTGAGAATTACTTGAAGTAAGTCGAAACGCGTTCGGACATTATACGAATATTATATTTTTTTATATTAAAAATGGATTTTTAAACATATCCATTGTTGTGCACTAAGTGCCGCGCTGATTCTTTTTCTTTATTTTTGTTTTTAATTTGTTAAATATTAAGGAATCCTTTAACATTAATTATTGTTCTTATTATTGTTTTAAATATTGAATTTTTTATATTGATATTTATAAAATTAAAATAAATTTATAAAATTAAAATTCGTTAAAACTTACATTATAATGTTGTGTGATACATAATTAGAAATATCAACACTTATCATGGATCAAATGAATATTATATTGGTTGTTGCAAGAATATGTTATCCATTGGTTGATCATCATTTGATCAATGTAATCATGCAATTATAAATTATTTAATTGATCCTGCTTTCTGACTCCAAGATAGTAGTTCGAACATATAAGTTCGAACATATAATTTAAAATTAAAAAAGGATAATGGAAGATTCCAGGAATAATACATTTAATGCAAAGAAAACATTCATCTGTCAGTGACGTGTTTGAGCTGTCAGAACGAAGTTGAAAAACATTCTCATTTCATTCTTGAAATTTGACGATATTCTGATGGTCCGGAAAGGAACCGAAACGTATGAAATAAAATAAATGGAAATTAAATAATTATCTACATTTAACTTATGCATCAATAAATTGCGCGTGACTCTTATATGCCAATTTTTATCTTAATTTATTAATTTAATTAAGAGAGTAAAAATTCTTATTAATTTTTCAATTTTTATAATAGTGAGTTATTTACTTAGTTAATTACTAAAAATCGCTATATTAGCCCGGCCGTGATCTATCGCTGAATCCAAGTGCACGGTGAGATGCAGCCATCGATCCAGCGATCGATGTTGCATCTCACCGTGCACTTACATTCGGCCAGGCTAGTAATAGTAGCATAATAGTAGCATAATAGTAGTAAGATGAGCGGGTGGAACTATAAATATTCGCCGTTAGCATGATCTAGATCTAAAAGTTCCTTTGTCTAAAAGTTCCTCCCTGTTTGTTTTTGAGACTAATCAGTTCAATGTACTGCGGCTACTAGGCTTATGAAACTGCTCATCCTCTTCTAGATTCTTCGGGCCTAATAAACATAGCAACAAAATTTATATAATATCTTTTACATAAAACGAGTAGAAGACAACAGTACAGGATGTGCAAACTGTGCCTTGCTTTCTTTTCCACAACCAATAGTTCTTCTGCTCGATCCAAAGTTATATAAATAAATGTGCTCTGAGAGGCAGATGTATGTCTTATGAGGAGAAGTCTATTTTTAATTTCTCTTCTATTGCTGTCAACTCTTTTGTTTTGATCAGTATCAGTTCAGGATGTTTCATTAGTTATTTTGATTGTCAGCAGTTCTTCGCTGCCTTCCAAGAGCTCTGGATTTTGAAAACCTTTTCCAGCTGATGTTTTCTGAGAATCTCGCTTTTTTTAGTGTGAAAGGGTCTGCCTAGTGAAAGTCCCAACTTAGTGAAAGTCCCAACCTAGTATGGCCAAGCCCAGTTTTCTCCATTTATTCTGATATATTAGTCTCTATGTTATTTGTTTGACTGTGCTGATAATCACCTGATTCAATTGTTGTGGTTCTTATGGCTCTCGTCACAGTCCTCAAGTATTCTCCTTCAAAGCTTTTGAGCAAGAACGTGGCACCCATCTTCTCCATCTTAGATCACCAGATCGCAGCATATTTTAATCTTGATATCAAAACGATTTTATATAATCACAGGGCAACTCTGAGATTTAAATTTCCATTTTAAAATCCCGCCCATATAGCTCTTTTATAAGCCCATATAAAGGTGTAGGATTTTTGTTCCTCTTTTTCTCGAGGTATGTACTCCAGTTCAATTTCGCATTTAAGCAAATGCCCAGATACTTAATTGATATACTGAATTGATATAACTTATCACCCCAGAACTACAAAGGCTCGATTGATTCAAACTTGTATTTTCCGGTGAAAATAATGGCCGAGATGTTGGCTAAGTTTATCATTAGTTTCTTCGTCTTACGCCAGTTTTGAACAATTTTTAAGGCTTTTTTAAGATTTATCAATATTAAAGCCATTGGAAGTTGTTCTTCTTATTTTCATTTTTGTATTAAAAATTTTCATTTTTAAAATAAAACAAAATATAAAAATAAAAAGAAGATGTACAATCTCCAATGATCTTGATCTTGACAAATGTTAGTCGGATTCTGAACAAGAGATTTTTAGCCATCGATCGAATACCTTGAATAATGCTAATACCGGCGATACTGTAACTTTTAAGTCTTATCGTCGGAAAAAGTATTTAATGAAAAAATATTTTATTATAATGTTTTAAAAGGTTCTTGAGATAAGCTACAAGAATATGTAATAAAAAATGGGGAGATTCCACTAAAAAAATTCTAAGTGATCTTGCTAACATCATCTTGACAACATCAAGATCAAATCAATGATCTATCTTACATTTCCCTCGAAGTAATAAAAAAAATTATTGTCTGAAACATTTTTCTAATTAACGCAGCATTTCCGAGATATTTCAATGT
>NW_012130074.1:1057409-1061055 GCF_000143395.1 Atta cephalotes
GACATTTTTCCCGTTACATCTAACGGGAAAAACGTCACGAATTTTTTCCTACACCTAATATATATGTATGTATATATGGGACATTCACACTATTCCGATGGCCTTTATCATCGATCCGTGCCGAATTTTTTACTGATTTTTTAATCCTCATATTGAAATTATAAATTTTTATTCCTTTATTATTTTATATTGAAATATGTATTCAGTTATTTTTTTAGATTTTCATCTCCTTTAGTTTCCTAGAGATATGAATTTTTTAATATTTTCAATTTATTTTATTTTGTAAACGTTTAGTGCAATATAACTTTTGTTTAAATTATTGAAAAACAAAAAATAACTACATCAAATTATTTATCTTGAAATTCTCTATTAGGAAAAAAAAATATGAAAAAACTTCAAGTTTTTGTTTCTATTCGAAAAATCTGATTGAAGTAAACAAAATCGATTTTCGTCAAGATCGATTTAAAATTTTTATTTAAAAATTCTCCAATATTCTTAGTAGAAATACACAGAATTTAAGCACACACATTTGTTGATAAAAATTTTCGTTTTACTTTTTAAGTTTTCAAAATTTTAATTTATTATTTAATGTTAGTAGATTTTAGACCAGATCTGCTGGTGAGTGAGTTACATAAATCATGTTATTTTATAAGGATGCTAGAGAATATATTTTTAATTTCACAATTATTTAGAGAATAAGGACTTATAAGAATATTATTTAAATAAAATAACGTCTTTTAGAATGTCTGAAGAAATTTATTAATAAAGATCATTTTTTTTATATAATAATTTTATATACAAATCAATTCTATAACGGATCATTTTTATTTTTCAGTTTTTTTCTCACTCTTGTGAATATATCCAAAGAATTTGAAAATTTTTTTCAATATACAATAAGCATATCTTTTTTTTTTTAAGGAATAATACTATGAATTTTTTGAATCTCATATAGGCTTGCTTTTTCAAATCAAGTCGTAAGATATAATCCAATCAAATTAGTTCTAAAATTGACAAATCTGGGAAAAAACTCCGGAGGAGCTGAATTTTTGAGAAAAATTTTATTTTAACATAACAAATAATAACAAAAGTCTCTATCAATATGATATATGAAAAAGCCACCATATATTGAGTCAAGTACCAAAGAGTCGATTTTCAAAAATAACTCACGAATACGAATTGTACGAAAAAATGTTTCATATAAAAATTGAAGAACATTAAATTTTCTATAAAAAAATAATATTGAGTTTTTTCATAAATCTAACTATTTTCGAGAAAAAGTGCAGTCAATATTTTATAAACGAATAGTAGGATGAAAATGAGTTAAATAACCGTGCTTTCCTACCGATGAGTCTTTATAAAAAGGTCGGGAGAGGAGAAGGTAAATGAACAAACTCGATAAAGAAATTTCATTTTTAATCACATTAAAAAAAAGATTACATTAAAAATTCAGAAAGCAGAAAGTGAAATTCAGCTTAATAAAAATTAAACAAATGAGAAGAAAAATAAGAAAAATAAGTTGACAATATAACAAACAATCCTATTCTTTATTATACCGTGTTCCCATGATTACCGAAAAATTTAGAAGATTTTTTAAGAATCGGGCAATACGTGTAGGCATTAACTTACGTAGGCATAAAGCTCCTTTATAAAAGCACAAAAAGACAAATTATCATCACTACTACAATCCAACATAGTTTCCAATTGTAAAAATTGCAGTGTAGCATATGTAGTTCAGACTAAATGTTTATTTTATTAAAAACAAGAATTAAAGAACATCACAACCATATTAATAGAAATAGGTCAGAATTCAGTTATTACAAAATAGATTAGAATTTAACCATGATTTTAATTGGGATAAAGTTCAAATATTCACTCATTAGATGAAGAAAAAGTTCTTAATAGATGATTTATTTCAAAAACAATTTATATAAAAAAATAAAAAATAGTTTAAACATACAAAGTGATACCGATTTAATAGACCCGCTATATAATGACATTGTGTATAAATATTGCTTTCATACATTCATGATCTTTCACAGATCTTTTTATAAACAATTCTTTTGTCTTGACCTCTCATTTTAAATTTCAATGTATACAGATTGTCTTGTATCAATTTGTATAAAATATCGTTAATCTGTTTTCAAGTAAGTCTTAAAATATTATTTATTAATTTAATTAATTTCCTATTAAAGATGTTTTATACATATTTTAAAAATGATAAAATTATGAAAAAATTATTCTAAATCACGTTTAAAAATAATATAACAAATTGACGATTTACTATCTGGATCATAACTTATTTTAATAAATAGAATTTTTTTTTTTAATCAGTATTTTAATAAAAATATATGAAAATGTATTATAAAGTAAATCATGAACATCTCAATTTTTTTAAATATAAGTATAATATGTATTCAAGATTATTTAATGTAGAGTTATATTGCGATGTATGAATTAGTTGTCCAATACAAAACAAAATATCTATTTGTTTTATATCTTCGGAACTAATCAGTGAATCGCAATAAAACTTTGCGTAAATTATTTTGTAATGCGATGTATGAATATTTAAAGTACTTATAAAAGAAAAATGTAAATTTTTTTATCATTTTAAAAAAATCTTCATTTTTAACAATGAAAATAATAACAAATAAATTAAACTGTGTACAAAAATGTGTTATTAAACAAAAATATAATCTTATTCACACAACATATGTGTATAATTTATTTGAAATGTAAATATTAAACATACTTTCAAATTTAATTTTCTTTGAAGGGACTGTGATCCCTTAAGAATTTAGTACTGAGCCAATATTTTTTTATTCAATTTTATTATAGTCACTTTTATTAGTGTGGGTATTCGACGAAATACGACAAACGAAGATAAGTTTTTACAGCCTAACGATGTCTTTTTCATTTCTGACTTTTATTTTTTGATTGCTTATTATATCTAGAATTTATTATTTATACTATTATTTGAAGAGGACAATAATGATGTCGAAATGTTTGTAATTCGTATTTATTTATGATTATTTACAATTTTTTTTTACGAAAAAAAAAATAAAGAAAACGTAGATTAAACCTATTAGGGATACCATTTAAAAAAAAACCTGCCTTGTACCTCTCATTGTCAGTAATGTGGAGTACATTATTATTCAAAGGCCTTACTTCCCAGCACTTTTTCTCAAAAATGATTGGATTTGAAAAAATTGATATTTTTTATAGAGAATTTAATGTTCTTTAATTTTTATATAAAATATTTTTTCGTGTATACAATCGTTCATGAGTTATTTTCAAAATCGCTCTTTTGGTACCTTTGACTTAATATACTTTAGCGTACAATATATCGATATTTTGTTATGCCAAAATAAAGCTTTCTTTAAAAATTGAGCTTCTCCGAAGTTTTTCCTTAGAAAAATCCCTATTGACTGGACTAATATTCCTTTGCTACGTTATATTCTTCCATTAATGAGAACTTTACTACGATATTTGGCAAATTCATTGGATCTGACGCGAACTGTTCATGTGGAGAAGTTATCTGGCAATCAGATGAGTGTTTAATGCTTGCGCGCGCCCACGCACGCACACACACACACACACACACACACACACACACACACACACACACACACACACACACACACACACA
>NW_012130074.1:1062066-1067531 GCF_000143395.1 Atta cephalotes
TTTGATTCTTTTATTTTTTTAATTTATAAATAAAATTGTTAAATTACAGAATAATAAATTTATTATAATGATTATAACAATGATTTATTTCAAAGAAATTTCTTAAATTATGAAAATATAAAATTGCATTTGCACATTCCTTTGTGGAGCTAAAATTGATTTTCATTGTTATGTCTATAGTAGTATTTTCGTATAATTTATTCTATATTTTTGATCTTTACATAATAATATAATGTTTTTGAACATTAAGTCGAAAAAATTAGTTTAAAAAAGTTGCATTAGATATTTACAATGTATAATATTTGTTAGATAAATATAGAGGAGAAGGAGGGAGGCAGCTTTGTAGGCAGGGGCAGTTTTGAACTTTACAAATTAAAAATAAACTATCTTTTTCTGCGATTACAAATTTTTGAAATGGCGATACAGTCATAGATAATCGTCAAGTGATAGCTGCCGCGATTGCAATTATTAATCTAATCTAGAAGCGTTTTGTGTTTTTATGCCTTTGTACTAAACGTCTCACATAAGCATTTTAAAATTAAATGATTAAATAATTAACATTTTCTTATGCTATGTGTTTCTTCTTACGTTCATATTTACGTAATAAAGATGAAATATTTAGTTTTTATCGATATTTTGGTAAATAAGATATTTTTTCGATGTGATTAAAAGGATAAATTTAAACGAAAATTTAAACAAATCGGGCACCTTAGAACATTTCAGTCGCAACTGTCGCGAACTCCCATAAAGCCCATGGCATATGGCTAATGAGAAATATATATACAAGAACGTAAGACAGTAAGACGTAAGCAGTAAGGAAAATCATAATATTGGATTTGCTATTAGCCTTACGGTCTATTGGATTAATAGTTAATTTGCTTAGATTGCACCCGGTTGCACCAACGTTACTTTTATTTTAAGCGAAAAACTCTATCTCATTTTAAAACCGAAAAGAGACAGAGACAAAGACAGCCTCGCTTAAAATTAAAGTAACATTGATACAATCGGACTTTATTGCTTAATTTGTTTACATGTTAGAGGCTTTGTTTACACCATGCATTTAGGCCGCGACCTATACAATAGAGGTTCTTGTTTATCCTGTAAGTTAAACAAAAGCATCTATCGTATATTGGACTAAGGCTGTGTTCCAAAATTCACTGTACCGAAAATCTACAGTTTACGTCATATACATTTTCAGCAATGACAATGAATTTTGGAATACAGCCTAAGCGCATGATATAAACGTAGTCATTGCCTTAAACGTTTACAATAAACAGTAGTATAGGCTGTAAACACGTCGGCAATAAGAGTCTGAGCACAAGAATTGTCATAACTTAGAGACTTAGTTGTAGACGTAAGTAACGCACAAGCTTCGACGTATGACGTACGATTTATTGCCGTCGTTAGAGACACGGTAATAAGTTGTACATCATACGTGAAAGTTCATGCGTTACTTATGTCTACAATTTAAGTCTAAGTAAGTGTTATAATAATTCTTGTGCTCAGATCCTAAGTTGATTTTCCGGCCCAGTCAGAAATGGTTAATCGATCAATGTCAAATCGATAATGATTCAATGTCGCTCGACGTCAAATCGAGTTAATTCGATATCCGTTAAGAAATGGTTGAAATTTATTAGATATGGGAAAAAATTCGTGGCGTTTTTTAATGCCATCTAACGGAAAAAACGCCACGAACTTTTTCCCATATCTAATATTTCACTTACTGTACGCCTTATTACATCTTCTGCTACATTGATCGATCAATATCGATTTGATATTGAGCGACGTTGAATCAGGATCGAATTAATGTTGATCGATTAATATCGAATGTTTGGCTAGACCGGAAAATCAGCTTACTTCTGATCTGAAGTCTACAACCTTTACTGCTACTGTTCATTGTAGATTATTACGTTGTATATGACATAAGCTTTAGTTCTTTCGCTTGTAGATACATGATAAAGTTATATTTGATTGTTGATTAGCGTCGAACACGATCTACATATTACTATATGATTCATAAAGGAGCATAAGGATAAGAACTCTATACTGCAAATTTATAATTGCTTTCAACAATATAACAGGTAGAAATATACAGTTTTTTTAAACATCTTTTCATTTAATAGCCAAATTATAGGTTACGGAACGCAGCCTGTAGCGTATAACTTGTATATAGTACATGTATACAAGTACATGTACAGTAGAACTTGGATTATCTGACATGGTTGTTTTTAATCTTTCAGATTATCCGACATACTTTCCAGCAAGAGACACAGATGACACAGTGTAACACACTGAATCATTACATCCTTTTGTTATTTGCTAAATAAAGATGATCTGTGTCACTTGCTAGAAAACATCACTCATCGAATTTTTGTGATGATAGCGTTACACGCATTCTTACTAATTAAAATGCGAAATCTTAAGAAATCGATTTATAAATATTTTTTATAACAGGGAGTTATAAGAGTTAAGAAAGATAGTGTCTACTTGAAACTTAAATTTTGATAATTTATGATTAGAGTTTATGTTTTTAATTTTATTTTAATTATCATAATCATTAAAAATTCGGTAATTATGCAGTATAAGGGACTATCCTGCAATGACCTTGACATATGTTATCAAAGTCATGACCCGAAATGATCTTGGATAAATTTTTCGAGCTGTCGTTCGTTGTTCCTTAAAAAATTATTAACAAAAAAAGTTCATCAATAAAACCTAACTTTAGAACACGACTGTGCTCCGATGAAACAAAGTCCCTTCTTTAACAGCATAAAATATTTCCTTATATAGTAAATATTTCCTTATAGTTTCTTATATAATTTTTGTGTCTTTAGAGAATTTGTCCGAATTTTTCTATGCTTATATGTGAAACCTTATGCCTTATAATGTATATAGTGTGGAGATATAAAAATAATATTTTTGCTAAATATGTTTTTGTTTATTTGATGTTCATTCAATATTTATATTTTCAGATATTGGATATTCTTTAGCCATTATGTTAAAGCCATTATATAAAACTGCATAATTAATAAAAGTTAACTTTTGTTTTTCAACTTAATATATTTTTAAAAAAGAGGCTTTTATTTGTATAATTAAATTAGTACATAAAGAACGCTTAATCTTTCTTTTTTACAATGCGTTCAAAACTGCCTCAGGGTAATTCAAAACTGCCTAAGAAGGGTACTTTTGAACATAAAGAGTGTTTTTTTAAATATAAATAAAATATATATATTGTTATGATATTTGTTTCAATGTGGTTTATTATTGTACATCAATACATACATATCTGTAGTAATTGCTAGCACAACAGAAATATAAATAATTTCATTACATTGTAATTTATGAGTCTGAGAAGAAAAAATGTTCAAAACTACCTCCTCTCCCTTAAGCATATAACAGAATAAGTATAATAAGAATATAAATAATAAGAATATAAATTTAATAATGATGTTACTGAAAATTAAGTATCATAAATTTGCTTTATTATATTATTGTTAATAATGAGGACAAGGCATATAATCTTTATACAAAAGTATACATGTTTAAAATCCTTTTTATATATAATATCTTACTTTATATGTAATATATACAGTATAATAATTTATTATTATATATTCTATATTTATTATTATATATATCCTACTTTATATAACTTTTGATAAGAAGTAAAATATTATAAACCGTAACACACATTATAACTTTTTAAATGTTTGAGATTATGGGCGGAATCCATAGACATTGTTCAAACTTCGAGATGATCTTAAACTAGTGCTTCAGATATCATAAATCAATCACAGAATCGTATTTTAAGACGTATTTGCTTGAGACGGTCTTGAAAACAGACTATGGATACCGGCCTATATGTGCCTTATCCTAATTAAAATAATATAGCCTTATCCTGAGATAATACTTCTTTTTTCTCATCAATTTCTTCACAATTAAAAAAAAAATGATTTAATTATATCAGCAGCGCTGCAACCAGTAGCCATAATGCAAGGTAAGAATATTAAAGTACATTTCAACAAAAATTTACACAACATTTTTATCTTCTTCTCATTTTCACGCTCTTTCTTTTTGGTATCTTACGCTTATTCTTCTTTTAATATCTTATTGCGTCTTTAAGTTGAAACATTAATGTACTGAGCCAAATTTTAGTAGTTTTTAGCTTAATTAATAAACATTTTTGATTATTTTATTCTATTAATCATTATTGTTTTTTTAATATTTTATTTAATAACATTTTAATAATTTTAAAATAGTATAGTACAATATACACACATACATAGTATACATATACAGAGTGTTTTTCTCTAATTTGATTATTTAAAATATCTCCATTGTTTTTGATGATGCGAGAAAATATCACATGAGATCTTGCTCGATTTGAAATGGCACATTATGATGATTAAAAAATTTTCTCTAATTTTTTTTTTTTTTTAGACTTCAAGATCATCCTCCATTTCTTGAAAGTGGAATTGTATGATTTTTTTTACATAATATGATTCTTCTAATTATTTTGAATATCAAAGTATTTAATTTATTTACAGTTTTTCAACATATTAACATCTTTCTAATAAAATGCCTGATTGAACATCAAATTGTTAAAATTGCTTGTCAATTTCGTGATATTACTACAGTAATTTAATTGCGTTTATAAGTCCGAAAAGTTAATTCGGCGTGCGAATGATTACAAATATACATGTACATATATTAGAGTTGACATGTACATATGTTAGAGTTTCACCCGGATCTATAGATATTCGGGTAACCGGATATCTGAATAGTGATATTCCGGATCTTATACTTGAATATTGAATAATACTCTGCGGATTCAAATCCGGATATCCAAATCCGTCCGGATCCAATCTTTCGAATCTATTATCTCATAAATCCGATTTCTGATTAAATTACAGACTTCACTAGAGGAAAATCGATAACGTAGATCTTCTAAAGCGACACCCTCTTATTTTTCTGAAATTAACTATTGCATTTTATTAATACTAATAAAAACATGATCTGTTTAGTTGATTAAAATTATATTAATATATATAAAATTATGTTAAATTGAAGTTATATTAATATGTAATTATATTAATATGTAAAAGTATATTTAACATATATTAATATATAAATAAAAATAAATATATAGTCTCTCTTGCGTGCGCCTGCCTTCCACAAGCGACACAGTACAACACAGTGATCTTATCTTTATTTAACATTGGCAAATAACAAGGATATAATGATCCATTGTATCGTTTATTGAAAGGCATATTCTATTTCTCGATCTCACTATTTCTCACCCTTTTTCACGCTCTCATCCCCCTTCCCCTATCTCCCTCTCTCTCTCTCTCTCTCTCTCTCTCTCTCTCTTCTTTTCTTTCTTACTATATATATACTACTCGTGTAGTAGTAGTAAGAAGTAATATTAGTAAGTAAAGTAAATTAAGTAAAAGTAAGTAAAATAA
>NW_012130074.1:1067551-1114256 GCF_000143395.1 Atta cephalotes
TTAGTTTAGTTACGTTTACGTTTTACGTTTAAAGGTAACGGACTATTACTTACTTTACTTTCTACTACTCTCTACTTACTTCTACCTTCCTTACTCCTCTCTCCCTCCCCTCCTCTCCTCCTCTCTCTCTCTCTCTCTCTCTCTCGTCCTCACTCTTTCGTTTTTTTTCATACATATATACATCCTGTGTATGTAGAGAAAGATATTGAGAAAATATTGATAGAGAAAAATATTGAAAAAAATATCCGAAATCCAAATAATGAACGGTTTAATCAATAAACTTTAACGGATATCAGTTTGAAACAGATTCGGATCCGAAAGATCCGCTTTAATCGGATATTTTATATCAAATCTATTTCTATCTCGGATATCCGGATACTCGGATAAACGGATAATCATCAACCCTAACTTATACAGTATATATAGTAATTTAGATTGAATTACTTAAGCATTAAAGATCTAGCTTTGATGACCATTATTTCTATTTCTTATTGTCGAATTTTTAAATGTACGATACCAAGATTTTTATTGTTGAAAGTATTAAGGTAGTGATATCAAAAATCAATAACTTAAATAATAACTTTATGACAGTGCTCACAAAGATCTGCATCAGACCGAGTCGCCGAGCGCTCACGTGACGCTCTGGCTCAGGAGCGTCCCTATACCAGAAATATACTGGGAGCGCACCTTCCGCTAAATTGTTATTGTTGTTGAAAATGTTTTTTATTAAATATTTATTTCTATTAATATAAAATTTTCTATTGTTAATTTATTCATTGTTCCTTAATGATATACTTATATCTCCACATACAATAGTTTTCTAATATATTACATAATTATGATAACGTATATTTCGACAATAGCTTTCCACATCACTCATGAGGTACTATTGTAAGATGCGTTTTTTTAAATGTTTCCCCAGTGCCTATTCCACAAAAACAAGAATTAAATACTTGAATATGGCTTGGCAGAAAAGTAAAATTAAATATTATGGATCCTTATATTATGTCCCTACAAAAGGAATGAAGGACCAAAGAAAATAGAAGCAGTTAATATAGAGTCTACTATATATACTTAAATTGATAGGTGATGTTGAAAGTTATCGTCAAAATATGCGTTATCGTAATTGTAATGTATTAGAAAATTACATTAAGATATAAGTATATTATTAAGAAACAATGAATAAATTAATAATAAAAAATTTTATGTTAAAAACATGTTTCAATAATAAATAATTTGGCGGAAGATGCGCTCCCTATACTTCTGGTATAAGAACGCTCCTGAGCCAGAACGTCAGGTGAGCGTTCGGTGGCTCGGCCGCCGAGCCTCGAGCGGTAATGGGGGTCACTCGCTGGAATCAGGGAAATGTACAGATCTTTGCGAGTACTGACTTTGAGATATTTTATATTTTATTCTGGCATATTTTGACATAAAATGCAGTTAAATAATTCGTAAATTATTAATTTTTTAATGATCATACCTTAATACTTTTATAAGCAGAATAATGAGAAGATGGATTTAAAAAAAATATATATGTATGCAAAAAGAATAACTTTTTAAATAAGCAACTCTTTTCTTTCCATCAATTGATTCATCTCATTATTCTATATATAAAAATATTAAAGATTATCAAAAAATTAATAATTTACGATTTATATTTAACATTTTATATCAATATGTGTCAGAATGAAGTATAAAATATCTCTTTTGCCTTAATAGTTTTGTACATAGAATAACCAGAAAAATTATATATTACGTAAAAAAATCATATAATTTCATTTTTAAAAATGAAGTTGACCTTGAACTCTTCGAAGTATCTTCAAGTGGACAAATATTATCGTCCTATGATAGATCTCTTCATATCGTGTAATTTTGATTATACAAATTTCCCTCTGAATCTTATAGAAAATATTTCAGATACTAATATTGGGACATCCTATATATACAGGGGAGAGAGGGACAGCTTTCTACTACAAGGGCAGTTTTGAATTTTACAAATTAAAAATGAATTGTCCTTTTCTGCAATTACAAATTATAATTTTTGAAATGACAATACAGTCACAAATAACTGTCAAGTGATAGCTGCTGTCTTACAGTTGTTTGGTCTTTGGTAAATTCTCTTATTTGATTTTTCGACCATATGTAAGGGGTCACAGTATCATGCATAATTTCAGCTTTAGAGTGTCTTCAGGGACAGAGGCTCGCTTATGTTTATGCATTTAGTAGTAGATAGTAGTTGTATTCTTACTCTTTAGAATTTGTCAACACTCGAGGGGACCTACAATTTAACGCCGAATCCGAATGGCGAACACGAAAAACGCGTATGCGGAGCACAAATGGAATCGAACTCGGATCTACAAATCGCACTGAGCGGCGAACCACTCGGTCCTCCCCTTGCAATTGTTGATCTAGAAGCATTTTGTGTTTTTGTGCCTTTGTACTAAATGTTTCGTTTCACATACGTAAGCATTTTAAAATTAAACCATTAATAATAACCATTAATAATAATTAATATTTTGGCATGCTATGTCTTTTTTCTTATGTTTGTATCTACATAATAAAAATGAAATATTTGGTTTTTATCATCAATATGTTGGTAAACAAAATAAAATATTTTTTCAATGTGACTGATAGGGGTAGATTTGAACAAAACAAAACGGGGCATCTTACATTTCAGTAAATGTCACAAGCTACGCGATCTTTTATGAAGCTCACATACAAAAATATAAGATAGTAAAACGTAAGGTCATCTACAATGAACAGTAGCAACAGAGTGTAGACACGAAATAACCATTTCTGGTTAGGCAAGAAAACCAGCTTATTTCCGACGTATCTACAGTCTCTATTGCTACTGTTCATTGTAGACGATGCTTTATGGTTTCTACTGTGATTCACCAATTTGCTTACATGTTATTGTTTTACGTATTGTTTTTGTATGTGCCATAAGTTTCAGTCCTTCGCGAGACATACATGACAAAGGTTTGAATGTTGAAACACGATCTACATATTATTAAAAGATTTATAACGCAAATATAAGGATAAGGAATTCTCTATACTGCAAATTTATATAATAATTGCTTTCGACAATATAATAGGTACAGTTTTTTAAATATCTTTCCTCACTTAATACTCAAGTTATATGTAGTACAAGAGCAGCCTGTAACCTATAATTTGTATACAGTACATGTATATAGTAGAATCTGGATTATGTGACGTGATTTTCTTAATCTCTTGGATTATCCGACACTTCTAGCAAGAGATACAAATGACACAGTGTAACACATTGAATCATTACATTCATGTTATTTGCTAATGTTAAATGAAAATGACATGATCTTGTTCACACTGTGTCGCTTGCTGGAAAGCATCATTCATTATCGTTTTGTGATGATATTACGCATATTCTTACTGATTAATATGCGATATCTTGAAAAATCGTTTTATAAAAGTTTTTTATAAGAAGGAAATGTAATTTTTATAAGAATTAAGAGAGATAATCTTTGAAATTTAAATCTTAATAATTTAAGATCAGAGTTTGTTGTATTTTTATTTTGATTATCATAATTTAATTACAAGTCCTTAATTTTTGTCTTTCAACTTTTAACATATTTCCAAAAAAGAGACTTTTATTTGTATAAATAAGTTATATTTGTTTATAAATTATAAATTAACATAATAAACGTTTAATCTTTCTTTTTTTACAAAAAAAATTGTCCCAGAGTAATTCAAAACTGCCCTTCCCTCCTCCCAGAGAGATATTTTTGAACATAAAGAGTGCTTTTTTAAAATATAAATAAAATATATATTTCGACAAGGGGCTTAGAGTAATAGTTGTTCGTTGCTATCTTTAATAAAAATTTAAAATTTTTAAAATTAATTAATTGAGTGTGAATAGTACAATTTTATTAAACTATATATATCGTCGTTATGATATTTGTTTTAATGTGGTTTATTAATGTACATCAATATCTGTAGTAACTACTAGCACAACAGTATACTTTCAAAAAGTATATTTTCTGAGATATTTAGCCGGCTCGGAACTTTTGACAGGCACACAGGCTGTATATTTAATATAATATATACTGTGATAAAAAAAATTATGGCATAAAAAAATTGTGCAAAAATTGGCCAATTTTGACTAATGATAATTTTGTAAAAAAGTAAGTAATATTATTTTTATCATAATAATATTTTTTCTTCTTTAAATTAAAGTTTGAAATCTGTAGTTTAAGACACTATGACCAGATTTTAATTTTGATGCATCTCTACTACTGTAACTCTCAAAACATGAAACATTTTTAAATTAAAGGGGAAAATTTGAATTTTACGCTGTTGCAAATGGCATTCCTTCAAAATATTTAAAGTCCATGTATTCCGTCAAACTTTGCAATTTTCAATATGATAAATACACCCTCATATTTTGAGAGTTATAGTGATAGGGATACAATTAAACTTAAAATCTGATTATAAAGTCTGATCTTAAAGTAGAGATTTCAAGCTTTAATTTAAAAAAAAACGTTATCCTATGATATTAGGTATGGGAAAAAGTTCGTGATGGTTTTTTAATGCCATCTAACGAGAAAAACGCCACGAACTTTTTCCCACATCAATAATTTATCGTTATTCAAAGCTGGCCAATTTTTGTCCACAATTTTTCTATGCCATAATTCTTTTTTAGCGATATATAGATATATACAGGATGTAACATTTTAATTGACGCAATAAAATATCTCTTGAACAATGAATTTTAGAGAAAAATTTCAAACAAAAGTTATATAGTTTGGAAAGGGACATAAGATGGTTTGACCTTGAAAAGCTGTTCATCATCAATTTCTTAAATTGAATCCCATATTTCATTGCATATTCTTGTAGCTTACCTCGAGAGCTTTCCAAAACACTATAATTAAGTTCATTTTTATTAAATTTTTTCGAATTATAAGGCACTTGCAAGTTACAGTATCGCCGATATTAAGAATTATCCAAAATGATCAATGGATCTTGAATGTTATTAAGGATCATGATCTGCATAACATTTGTCAAGATTAAGGGCATTAGAAGTTGTTTCTCTTATTTTCATTTTTGAAAAATTAAATTACAATACATTTCTACGTAAAGTAATGAAAATGTACTTAATTATAGTGTTTTGGAAAGCTCTCGAGATAAGCTATAGGAACATATAATGAAATACATGGGATTCCATTTATGAAATTGATGACCTTTACATGACCTTCAAACTTTCCAAGATTAAACCGGTAGCATCTTATGTCCCTCTCCAAATTACATAACTTTTGGCGAAACATTTTTCTTTAAAATGCACTATTCAAGAGATATTTTAATGCATCAATTAACCTCTTCGCTGGCATTGATATCATATAGCATTCAGAAAAAAAACGTGTCTCAGTATGCATTAATGCCATATGATGTCAAAGCGCTTTTTCTTCGAAATGAATGAATTTAATTCAAACTAGATATATAAGGGTTTTTAGGGTCGTTGATTACGATTTTAAAATAAAAAATATAAAATTCAAAATTCATAGCGAATCCAATATGGACTGAAATAAAAAAAAAATCTAAATTCTTGTCAGAACGTTTTGAAATTTGGCTTACGGGAATTTTCGAGGATGCTGATTTTGATTCTGAAGTGTGATTCAGAATTATAAAATTTAAAATGACGGATCCAATATAGCGGACCTCAATTTTTAAAAAATCGTATTCTTGTAACGTTTTGAAATTTGGCTTATGAGGGTTTTCAAGATTATGATTTCGATTTTTAATGTCAAAATTAGAAAATAAAAAATTATAACATAAAACTGAAATCTGTCATATGTCAGTTTTCACCTACGACATTAGCTGATGATTCTTAGTAGAATCATGATCTCGGAGTGTGATCACTGAGAGATAGGATTTTATACACCATTTTTATTTATTTATTTTTTTTGTATTTTATCTTCAAATTTCAAAATGTTTCAATAAGAATGTGAATTTTTTCAAATTAAGGTTTGGATCCGCCATTTTGAATTTCTCAATTTTGATCTCAAAATCGGAATCAGCGCCCTAAAAAGCCTCTATATACCAAGTGTGAAAAAAAATTCAAACCTTTTTTCTGCCAAGCGAAGCACAAATTGTGGAAATGAACGTGTCAACAAAGAGGTTAAAATGATACACCATGGATATATATATATATATATATGTAATATATATAAAATATATATATATAAAATATATACAACGTGTCCCGAAATTTTTGCCAACTACTTTTGTGTAGATAGAACAGATTGAACGAAGTTGAAAAGTCCTCTACTATTTTGCATATTTGTAATAATTAACAAAATATTACTTACTAAAAATTACCGAATATTAGTCTTCAATAATTTTTTTCTCAAATATTAACTTTTCAAAAAAAACTGCTACAGACAAAAATTGTTTATTTTCTTCTCATAGAATTTTTTTAGAATTTTTTAGAACTCTAAGAATTTTTTTAGAATTTTTTGTTAACTTTTTAATACTGCATTTTCTTATTGGCTATATTTTTATCAATATGAGAAAATACGGTATTAAAAAATTCTGAAAAAATTCTCAGAATATTATAAGAAGAAAATAATTTTTATCTTTCGCTATTTTTCTATAAAATTGATAATATTTGAATAAAAACTTATTGAAATCTAATTCAGCGACTTTTAGTAATTAATATCTTGTTAACTATTACAAACATTGCAAAATGGTTGAAGACTTTTCAACTCAATTTAGTCTACACAAGAGCGAGCTTGGCAAAAAATTTCGAAACACGCTGTATACAGGGTAGGGCATTTTACCGCGTGCGTGCGTGCATGCGTGCGTGTACACACATACACAGGCTATCTCTCATTTTAAATAATGTATTAAGATTCTCGAAAATTATGATAGATACGGAAAAATATTTTAAACAAAAGTTGTATGATTCGAATATAAAAAGGTACCAATGCTTTGATCTTAGATGTTGCTAAGATCAGATCAAGAACACATCGATCTTTTTTTAATGGAACATCCTATTTTTGATGACAGAATCTAATAGCTGATGTTAAGAGCTTTTCAAAACATTGTAATAAAGTTATTTTTCATTATGTTTTTTGAGTTACAAGCTTTAAAAGTTACAGTTCCACCGGCATTATCAAGATGTTCGACTTATAATCTCTTGAATGTTATTCGGAATTATGTCCTGGATAACATTTGTCAAGATCAAGATCATTGAAAATTAGTCCTCTTATTTTCATTTTTGCACTAAAAATACATTTTTGTATAAAAATGAAAATAAGAGGAGATACAATCTTCATTGATTTTGATCTTGATAAATGCTATCCAGGATATAATCCTGAATAGCATTCAAGAGATTTTAATTATCGGTCGGACACCTTGGGTAATGTCCGACAGTACTGTAACTTTCAAGCATCATAACTCAAAAAGGCACTAGTGAAAAAATATTTTGTTATAGCGTTTTGAAAAGTTCTTGACATCAGTAATTAGATTCTGTTATCAAAAATAGAGCGTTCCATTAAAAAAAAATCGATATGATCTTGACCTGACTTGGCATCGTTATTCAAGGTGAAATCAATGGTATCTTTTTATGTTCCCCTCCGAACCATACAACTTTGTTTGAAACATTTTTCCGTATCTACCATAGTTTTCGAGAACTCTTAATTTTAAATTAAATTATTTAAAATGGGACCCTGTATGTATACTATATATATAAATAATAACAATGTATATATGTATGTTTCCTCTTATTTTTTTTATAATTTAAATTGATTGAATATTAATTAATTTATTAATTTTTAAATCCTACAGTATATTAGTATTAAAAATAAAGATTTATAAAATTATTGATTGATTTTTTCAAACTTTAGATTTATATTTTCAATCGAAATCAGAGAAAAAAAAATTATGTTGATAATTTAAACTTAATACTGATTTCAGTATATCATTAAAAATTTTGCCTAATATTAAAATTATGGAATGCAGCACGTTATAATTTATTTCTATATCTATATTTTTCATCTTTTTTGTTTATTATTATTTTTATTTCAATTTTGTTTCCTTTGCAAATTTATAAATTGGCTTTATTTTAAATTATGATAAGGATTTCTCGTTTCTATTTAAATTATGCTAAAAAATTAGGACTTGTATTGAAACTCACGAATGGAAGCATTTATTAAAGTCACATTATTCATGAGACTTTTAGACTGTAATACAGCAACATCACATTTAAAATCCATTTTTGATAGTGTGATATACTTAGTGTAAAATACTTATGTAATCAGCTTTTCATAATTGTTTTTGCCCATTGGACACTAGTGTTGTCTAACTGTATGTCTTTGTGATACTATTATTTATGTAGTAAATGTGTATTTAGAAAATGTCGAAATTATGTGAAGCATAAAATGCATGAAGAATATGGCAATACATACACAATAATTCTTATACATACAGAGTGTTTGAAAAATAATAATAAATCTTTCGCATAGGGGCAGAATAGACTAAACTAAGAAGAAAAGTTTTATACTATTTTGCAATTTTCGCAATAGTTAATAAGATACTAATTGCTAAAAATTGTTGAAAATTTTTCTTCAATAATTTTTTACTCATAATACTATCAATTTTACAAAAAAACTGCAATAGACAAAAATTATTTATTTTTTTCTCATAGAGCTCTAAGAATTTTTTTAAAATTTTTTCAGCATTTTTTCAGCATTTTTCAATACCGTATTTTCTCATGTTAGTAAAAATGAGAAAAAGCAATATTAAAAAATTGATAAAAAATTCATAGTTCTATGAGAAAAAAAACAATTTTGTCTCTTGTAATTTTTCTGTAAAGTTGATTTGAGTAGATAGTTGATAGAGATTTTTCTTTTCAGTTTAATCCATTCTACCCTTATGCAAAAGATTATCATTATTTTCCTACACACACACACACACACACACACACACACACACACACACACACACACACACACACATATACACACGTGTGTATATATATATATATATATATATATATATATATATATTAATTCTAAAGTAAAGTAATATTTTCTTAGTGGTCTTTTTTAAAATAGATTAAAGTTGACACTAGAAATTAAAATGCTTATAACGGTCGAAGTTCTTTATTGGGATCTTCATTGTTTAAATAAATTTTGAATTACTATATATACCATATATGTACTTGTATATACATATCCCATTTTAATGTCCCCCCTCCCCCCAAATAATTTTTATTTTTAATCTTAGAAAAAAATGTTTCAGAGAAAAGTGGCTTTAAGGGGGACATAAGATAGTATTATTAGTTTAACTTTGAATAGTTGCTTGAAAGACACGTGAAGGTTACTTTCAATTTCTACTGTTATTCTACATTCTTGTAGATCATCTCGAGAACTTTCCAAAACACTATAATTACCAGGTGTACAAGTATGAAATGACGATTTAAAAAAAAAACACGTTAAATTCGGAAGAATGATAAAAAGAGATTTATTCAAAGTATGCTCCATTGCTAGTTACATTTTTCCCATCTTTCGGGCAATTTGTGGATACCACGCCAGTAAAAATCTTTCCCTTTCGCCACGAACCATCATCGAGCTATTTTTTCACATCTTCGTACGAACCAAAGTGACCCATCAATGCAAACAAGTGATAATCGGAAGGAGCCAAGTCTGATGAAGCCGGATAGGGTAGAACTTCCCAGCTGAGTGCTTCCAACGTATCCCGAACTGGTTTTGCCGTATGTAATGGAACATTGTCATGAAGAAAAATGACCTTGTGTCGCCTCTTTTGGTATTCTGGTCATTTTTTAAGCAGCGAACGGTTCAAATCGATTAATTGTTGTTGATAGCGTTTGGTATTAACCATTTCGCCAGACTTTAATAGCTCATAATAAACCTCACCCACCAAACACAGATCATCGTCTTCCTGCCAAAACGATTCGGTCTTGTGGTCGATGTGGACCGCAGGCGTGATGCGCCTGGGTCTACCCATGATTTTTTGCACTTGGGAGTCTCAAAAAATCCACTTTTCATCCCCAATAACGATACGATGCAAAAATGACTTTCTTTTGTATCGTTCGAGCAAAATTTCACACGTGTTTTTGCACCTCTCCATCTGTCTCCCGTTCAATTCATGTGGCACCCATCTGCCGACTTTCTGAATCTTTCCCATCTCTCATAGGCGATTGGAAACAGCTTGTTGACTAACGCTCAATTGTTCTGCGAGTTGTTTGTGAATCATCTTCATCCAGCAATGTTTGCAATTCCACGTCTTCGTACTTTTTCCATGTTCCTTGTCTGCAACATCGAAATCTCCAATTTTGAAACGCTGAAACCATCGTTCACACGTTTTTTGCGATGAAGCATGTTCACCATAAGCTTCTTTCAAGTAATCGGTATGATTCCGCAGCAGTTTTCTTCAAATGAAAACAAAAAATTAATGCTGTCCGCTCCTTATTTGATACAAATTTCGTCATATTAAACATAGCAACACAATACTATGCAAACACTTTTCACAATCAAATCACTTTGCGCGTTTGACACTTGTTGATGGTACAATAAAATGGCGTATAATGTTAAACCTTTGTACTTCACACTGCATTGGTGCGCCATCTGTTTCTCAAATTCATTTCATACTTGTATACTTGGTAAGTTCATTTTTATTAAGAACTTTTCGAGTTATAAGGCTTGCAAGTTACAACATCGCCAGCAATAGCATTACCTAAGGTGTCCGATGACTAATCCCTCTTGAATGTTGTTTTGAATCATGTCCTGAATAATCGTTAAGATCAAAGTCACAGGAGATTGTTTCCTTTATTTTCATTTTTATATAAAAATGAATTTTTAGTGCAAAAATGAAAATAAGAAGAACAATCTCCAATAACCTTGATTTTAACGATTGTTATTCAGGACATGATGTTAATGTCGGCGGTGCTGTAATTTGCAAGCTTTATAACTCGGAAAATACTTAATAAAAATGAACTTAATTATAGTGTTTTGGAAAGCTCTCGAGATGATCTACAAAAATGTGCAATAAAAAGTAGAGGGT
The DNA here is from genome assembly GCF_000143395.1 of Atta cephalotes. Lineage (NCBI taxonomy): Eukaryota > Metazoa > Arthropoda > Insecta > Hymenoptera > Formicidae > Atta > Atta cephalotes. Next base: position 1,078,610 of record NW_012130074.1, read on the forward strand.
TTCATTTAAGAAATTGAAGGTAACTTTCGTGACCTTCAAGCAACTATTCAAATTAATAATATCATCTTATGTTCCTCTTAAAGCCATACAATTTTGTTTGAGAAATTTTTTCTAAGATCAAAAATAAAAAATTTATTTGGTGGGATATTAAAATGGGATCCTGTATATCATATTTGTCTTTCGAACTGCTCGCCGAATTATTTTTTCGGGTTATAAACGCAATTAAACTACTCTAGTAATCGCGAACAAAATTGACAAGCAATTTTAATAATTTGATGCTACAATCAGGCTTTATATTATATTATAAAGATGTTAATATGTTAAAAAACTGTTAATAAAAAATTTATTGTAAAAAATATCTGGGCCGGGAATCGAAACTGGATCTCTCCTTTAAAAGCTTAGATAAACGCTCGTATAAGACAGAGAGAATATAAAGAGATCCGGGTTCGATTCCCGGCCGAGATATTTTTTGCAATAAATTTTTATTAACAATTCTTCAATATATTAACATCTATAATATGAAGTCTGATTATAGCATCAAATTATTAAAATTGCTTGTCAATTATACGATCATTAGAGTAGTTTAATATATGCATTTATAGTTCGGAAAAACAATTCGGTTCGAAAAACTACAATATGGTATCATATATGCAAGTATATATGTATATGGTAATTCAAGATGGAATTATTTAAGCAATGAAGATCCAGTTTCGACCATTATAAACATTTTAATTTCTAGTATTGATTGTGTTCTCATATATACTGTTTAAAATAAAGATTTTTAATTTGATTTGATTATATAAATCGACTTATAAATTAAGATCACAGACCTCTATATGTATATTACACTAAACTGCTAACTTCCCACTTTTTCTTATGTAAAAATACTGCCCGCGCAAATTACATGCGCACATTAAATCATATATAGAAAAGAGAGATGCCAACAGGGATTTATGATATATGATGGAAATTGGCATTCAGCGAAAAAAACTGCTCATTGAGCAAAAAAAGGATTAATCTATGATTAATATGTTTATTTATTATAATTCATAATGTAGAATAACTTGTCTATTATAAATAGTCTTTAGTATCATTTTTCTTACGTATTTATTACTGTTTATTATTTCTCTAATGTGTTTGAGCCGTAAGGTTATGTAGCGCTCAGTGAGCGATGGAGCGACTTATAATTACGCTCCACTGCTCATCTTACAAATTATAATAAATATATTAATCGTAGATTCAATACATTCAAAACGACAACCACTCACTGGGCGTTTGTGAACGATTATCGTTCTGAATGCACCTATTAATCCCTTTTTTGCTCAGTGATTTTTCATTAAACGCACCCAATATAAAATGAAACATTGCGCATAATGGCGATATGCTTAAAATTTCAACCAATCAAATTTGCCCGATGAGGAAACACAACCATTTCAAATGCAAACAGTTGTGATAGTTTTCATCAATACCATATGATTTTTGTCATGCGACCATATTGAATTTTACTTCACCGGACATATTTGATTGGTTCACCGCTCGCCACTAGTTTTAAATGATTGTGCATCCATCGAAATGTTTCACCTTATATTCTTTTCCACTATGGGTTATGTGACCAGCCTTTCCATGATTGATTCAAAATGTTGTATATCTCTCTGTGATTGATTCAAGCTATTATACTATATACTTCTCTATGATCGAATGCCTTATTCTACTACTTCTTGGTAATTTTTGTCAGCATTTAAAGAGCAGAGTTAGTCTAATGTAATATTAAATTAGAGGAAAAATCCCTTTATAAATTACATTTAAAAATCTTTCCCTATTAATATCTTCATTAAAAATGATCAAAATTTAAATTTTAAAAAGTGTTTTAAAACTTGAGATTTTTACTTCCAAATGATTACTATATTTTTTGAGTTTATGTGAGTTTGTAATTTTTACATATAGAAAACTACGAGCTGAAAAAAAATGAAAAAATTTTTATTTTACTTTGTAGAGCTGTTGTAGCGTGCCCAAAAAAATTTGAGCAAATTTTCGATCATCATGATAGTTGAAACTTTTCTTATAAAGTCGTTTTTTAAAAATATTCCCACGATTTTTTGTACTCATAAGATAAGTAAAAAGGAATATTCTGACTTTATTGCTCGTAACTCCATTAAAAATCATCATATTACAATTAAAAATATAGATTCTAAGCTGAACGTTGTTCTATCAAATGGTAATTGCCAATTTTTTTAAAAATAGAATAATATGGATTGCTAAAAAAGTCTTTTTTACCAACCTGTAAAAGGATTTTTTCCCTAATCCAATATATAGAAATCTAAGAAAAAGTGCTGTCTATATTTATTCTGTGTATATTATTAATTTCCGTGTAAAGTAAAAATATCTAATATATATTATTCTTAATTGAAAAATATCTAATTAATAATAGAAGAAAAGTCCTTATTATAGATATCGAGTTCATTTTGGGTAAATGCTAGAAATCTATGAGCTATGAGCAAAATTTTAAAAAATAATAGATCATTTTGAAGGGAATTTAATAAGCTTTGAGATAATGTTATGTTTATAACATTAAAATTTAATTGAAATTCTATTTTTTTTTTTTAATTAAAAAACTAAAAAGTGAATAAAAGTAAAAAAATGGTGGTCCTAATATGAGATTCGATAATAAAACGGAAAGTATCAGTATTGCAATAAAAAAAAACTGGTAATTATGCAGAGGATTATCCTCTGATGACTTTGACCTTGACATGTATATGTTATCAAAATCATCATCCTGAATGATGAAATCCTTGATGGTCATTCCTTGAAAGACATTCAACAGATTTTAGCCGTCGCTCATTATTCATTAAAAAGTTATTAATAAAAAAGTTTGAAAAAATAACGTCTTATTTCTACTATACAGAGTGTTCCAAATATTTTTATTTTTGATCTTAGAAAAAAATGTTTCAAATAAAAGTATGGCTTTGAGAGGGATATAGATGATGTTATTAGTTTGACCTTGAATAATTGCTTGAAGATTATATGAAGGTACCTTCAATTTCTTAGATGGAATCCCCTATTTTTTATTGCACATTCTTGTAGATCATGTCGAGAGTTTTCCAAAACACTATAATTAAGTTCATTTTCATTAAATACTTTTCGAGTTATAAATCTTGCAAGTCCAGCACCGCCGGCATTAGCATTATCTAAGATCCCGTTTCCTACAGACGGCTAATATCTCTTGAATGTTGTTCAGGATCATGTCCTAGATAAAATTTGTTAAGATCAAGATCATTAGAAATTGTTTCTCTTATTTTCATTTTTGCACTGAAAATTCATTTTTGTATAAAAATGAAAATAAGAGAAACAATCTCCGAAAAATAAATATGCGATGGATTATAAGATCAGAATTCATCTTCAGGTAGTTGAAAGTCGAAGCATCGCAGAAATAGGCATTCGATGTTCATTTCGATTGTTCTTTTTATTATTGTACAGTAACAGTTATAGCAACGATTTTTACTGTGACATAGGAGCATAAATTATTTCACATTAGCGGAAAAAAAATGGATAAGAACGAATAATCACTTCTGTCTAATTCAATAATAATATGAAAAAGAACCACAAAAACGTGAATATTATCCTACGAGATTTGATACACGAAAAAAACTGGAATGTCCACTCTCAGGTTTCTCTCTGATATTAGAATATTCTGAGTATCTCATATTACGATTTCCATCTTACGATTGCCTTACAGTTCTACAATCATCAAATCTAACTTCTGTAATTAATTCATCATATCCCTTTTCTATTAGTACAATCTTACTCTATCATTACATGAAGAATTTATTGCCCAATATTTACTTATTAAATAATAACATTAATCATCTCAATGAAATTTGAAGACATCTAAATTCTAAAATCTTTTTTTTACAATGACTACAGGCATGCTCTAATAATGAATCTTCTAACTAAATAATATATTTTCAATCCAAAAGCAACAAATTCATGGTGGAACCAATAGATAAATAGATTTATTAGTTTAGCAGAAATGCCGCTCATATTAGGCGCCTCATAATAGAGGACTTTTCTCTATATATGCATAATTGAAATTGTGTAACATAAAAATTGTATTACAATAAAAAAACATTTTTAATTTTATTTCTTTCTACAGTATAGTACATTTACTTAAAACATGGATGCTAAGATTTTGCTGTTTTTTTATTTATAACTGGCTATATAATGTAAATTTTGATGGCAACAATCCTTGCAGTTGGATATATGAAATTTTTATTTTTCATTATATACTATTATTTATGTTACAGTGCACAGCAATCCTCGGAGAATGCTGTTAAATCTGGGCGGCACACATTAGGCAATCAAGTAATTCGTAAAGGTTACATGTGCATACATAATCTCGGTATTATGAAGGGTGGTTCGAGAGATTACTGGTTTGTTTTAACATCAGAAAGTATCTCCTGGTTTAAGGACGAAGAAGTAAATATTGTTCATAATTATTAATCAATTATTTAAATTAATATTAAAAATGATAAAAATTATAATTTTATATTGAAAAAAAACTATTATCCAAAAACAATGCTAAATTTAGTATATTTTTATGTACAAAGGAACGTGAAAAGAAATATATGTTGCCTTTGGATGGACTAAAATTACGTGATTTAGAACAAGGTTTCATGTCGCGTCGTCATCTGTTTGCGTTATTCAATCCAGAAGGAAGAAATGTTTATAAGGATTACAAACAATTGGAGTTAAGTTGTGAAACACAAGATGATGTTGACTCTTGGAAGGCGTCATTCCTGAGGGCTGGTGTATATCCTGAAAAATCAACAGAGCAAGCAAATGGTGAAGAGGTGAGTCATCATTGATCAAAACATGATTAAATTAATTATCTATAAGCTGTTGTATAAAAAAGATGATTTATGTTTTATATTAATTTAGGTAATTATTTAGAATAACTACCTCATCTCTGATAATAAAATTTGTGATTATTAATATAAATATTTTGATAATACATTATTAAATTCGTGATTTTTTATTATATAAATTCTGTATAAATAAGTACGCATACTTTTAATGTTATAATATCTTATATATTACTGAAAAATGACAATTTTTTTCTCTACAATTATCATCTCTATTGATAATCAAACTCGGACGATAATATTAAAATTACAGTTCGTGTTATTAAGTTTTAGATATATATAAATGTTTATGAAACTAATAAATCATTTGATGAAATTAGTATTATCAGTTTTTTACTCTTAATCATTTAAATTTTAACAGTCACACGAACTTTCGAATAAGCGCTGACTATCTTTAATAGTATCTCGTCGGTGCGATGGCTTTTGCTATATGCGAAAAGTTGTTAGCGCGCGTGGGCAGGGAGAAGGAGAAAGAGGGGACAAAATCCTTTGCAATCGTTAAATACATACATATATGAAATAAATACAAGGGTATGCTCATCTGATGGTAAATCATTGCGCGGAATAGTGAGAATGTCATCGTTCGGCTCCGTGAAATACGGCTTAAGGGGATCCTAAAGCCGTTTGTATTATACTACTCATCGACTACTCATAATTTTTCATTCATAATTTTGCAAACTCATGATTGTTTATGCATATCACGCTTCCGGGGAAGATATTTGATACATACGATCTACAGAATTTCTGCACTAAAGGAATTATAACCTGAGATGACAACTGTGAGAGCTGAAATAAAGTGAACTTTGAATTTTTTCTCCGATTTTATCAAATTTAATGTGGTTTTTTTTTTTTTTGTGCGTACTTTTATTGTGTAAAAGAATTTAATGGATCTATAAAGGATTTAAAGGAAATTCGGAGAAATTGGCAATTTGTAATTGTCGATAGTTCCTGTTGGTTTAGAATCCCCCCCTTATTAAGAACCAATAATAGGCTTTAGCTTATTATTAATATAAAGTATTAAGTCTTATAAAGGCCTTAAAGTCCTTAGTTGAGATAAGCGTTAAACTCTAATTTGCCCTTATCAGCTCTAATGGCGCCTATATAGAGCAATCTAATAGCACATACATAGGGCCCCTAAGGCTATTAGGCTATAGGCTGTATGTCTTATCAGCTCTATCATTGACTCTGATTTTCTCTTATCAGTTTATTAAATACAATTTAAATCATTTTTTACATTATAATTTTTAATACAATTGATATATTTGGAAAATTGATACAAATATACAGGGTGTCTCAGAAATAAGGTAGATCTCACATTGGGAGCGTAAAATAAATCAAGAGAAACAAAAAAGTTTTATATTATTTTGAGATATTCGCTGTAGTTTTCGAATTAAAAAAGGAAACGTGTAAGCCAATGTGCGGTGAAGCCGAGCCGCGCGAATTCATAGCACGGCCCATCTCTCAATGGTGCGCTGCCGCCGTTACTGTTAAATGAGGCGCACTTCTGAAAAATATACTTGATGTCTTTTTTTACATTTTTAATGTCTTTTCTGGATTATAGATTTCATCTTATATTCAAGATAGTCTTAGTACATATATTCCGTATTCATAGTTCTTCCTTATTTTAAGGATGGAGGAAGCCTCTATGAAAGATTTCTCAATTCTCCAAGGAGAATCCAAAAGATTCTCCTTGTTTCATAAATGGATTTCAGTCTGCTTTCCCGAAGGAAAGAATATTTTAGGGATTTTAGTAACCTACTGAGGGTAGCATGTCATAATATGTAATATATGCATACCTAATATCGTGAATTACGACTAATAAAGATTATAAAGACATTATTGATTAAATAAGGTCGTGATTAAGCACTTTGCAACAATAATGGACAAAAATAAAACTAATAGCGAATTTGATTGGAAGCACTCATTGCGCACTGATGCACATTAAAACCACTATACACAAAATAAATATATGTTTATAAATAAACATAGAAATCGATTAAATTGTAAAATACTCAATACATTTTATTGTATTGTTAAATAAAATATATATTTTATAATTCGAAATATTTTATTTTTATACTCAAATTAGTATACAATGGCTATAATATATACATCAGTGCTTCCAATCGAATTCACTATAATACTTATTATAAGAAAAAGGAGAAAATGCTTTTAGAGGGGTTTATTTCCGAAAAAAAAGCTATTAAAAATAATTATCGATGCGTCAGATTTAAATTAAAAACTATCGAAAATAAAAAAACCGCTGTGACGAATTAAATTTGGAGATTTGCTTAGTTAAAAAGGCTATATCTCTTCCTCAAGGAAACTCGTAACTTACTTTGAGAAAAGAAAACTAATAAGGCTCCTTATTTGGTCAAGGAAGGTTTATGAAACATGAAATAAGGAACAAGGAATCTTCATTCCTCAAGGAAGAACTATGGGTATTAAGAAGTCACGAATCAAAAGGCCGTATTAGACATTATTTAAGACGGTCTTAAAATAAGAACGGATTGTGAATACCGCTCTTTAAGGATCCAAACCATGTATGTAACCACATATAATATAACCGTGCCAGGTACAATGTGGATACAGGTGTTGGAAATAAAATTAATTTATTTTCGTTGCGCAGTTCCGCACGTCATTATAACCGGGAATAATTCTTTTGCGCCCTTACACCGTGTTACGTCGTGTAGATAAGCCTTAACACTTAATATCTCGATTCGTGGGGCAGAGCTACATTTTTTTTTTTTTCTTACGTGAGCATTCGAGCAGGTCATCTCGTTTCGAGTGTTTGCATCACCTCAAATATATTTTTTGAAAAGCATGGCCGACTTCGACTGTGCATTGTATTATATCACCGATAGTCCCTTTATTCTGGACGCGTCTGCGCCAAAATATCGTAGTCGCAGGCGTCCAGTTTCTAGAGGCATCTTCCATTTTCGCATCATCCCTTTTTTATTATTTCTGTCCGGTTCGAGGTGACCGATGCATTGCATTCCGATTATACCTACTCCTGTGGAAGGTTGGAAGGTTGGAAGAATTTAGGAAACGACTGGCCAAGTTTATCTCGTCAACGAGAACCAGAGCCATTAATCAAAGAAGAAGAAAGCTACATTTTTTTCTGCCAGATTCTTTCATGTAAAAATGCGTCGAATAAGCCTAATTTTATTGATTTTTGAGGTCGTTGGTGCTAAATTGTATAATTACCTTCTAAATAATTAATTTAGAATAATTTATTTATCAAGCATTTGAATCAGTTTTACAATAATTTTTTATCTGTTATGAAAAGAAGATATTTATTTAGAATACAGTCATCTCCAATTTTGATAAAATTAGACTCATTCGACGCGTTTTTTTTATACGAAACGAAAGAATCTATAAGAAAAAACATCGAGTTGTCCTCGCGAACTGAAATATTAAGCGTTAAAGTTGACGACTATTAAGATTAGAAAATCTATCATAGCGACTAGAGATCCTATCAGAGTGTGGACCAAAAATGGCGGATAGAAAGAGATATTGCTTTCTCGTATGAACGCGTGCGCAAAAAGTGTAGAATGTAATAGGTAATACATAAAGACAATACTTAAAAGAACCAATCGAGTTGATCAATTGGCCGAATTGTGCAATTGTAATTTGTTAATTTTCTTTTTTCCCGAGATCTCGGAACGAGATTTCTAACTTCTTTGACACAGGTTTTACTCATTTACTTATAGCTATCCATCTCTTTTTTTTCTTCGTATTCGTTTTCCGACAATGTACGAAACTATCCGAAGAATATCGAGTGAACCAAGATGGAAAACCAATCAAAAATTGTGCCCACTTTCGTCAAATTCTGATTATAAGATTTCTAAAATTTCTATCGACTACCGATTCATTGTAGAATCAGCTTAATGCTTAATATCTTGGTTCGCGGGGCTGACCAGGTTTTTCTTACAGATTTTGTCGTTTCGTGTAAAAACACGTCAAATGAGGCTAATTTTATCAAAATTGGAGGTGAGGACTATGTTCTAAATAAATACCAAAAAAATTTTTATCTAAATAAAGAAAAATATTTTTTCTAAATCTGTTTTATGACAAGTTAATTTATATTTATTAGAATTTATTTCAATTTATTTTAGGATAAGCAGAGGGTAAGTTAATGAAAAAGAGATTTTTGCTTTTGACTCTTTAACTGTACAGCGGTTTGAATTACATTTGTTAAATGCAACTAACAAAAAGAATTACTTTAGAATTACTTTAGAATTACTTAGAAAAATAGGCTCTATTTGGTTTTTACAATCACGATTAAGATAGAATTACCCACACATGTAATATTTCATGTAATATTACAGTGAGATTATTTGCAATATTACATAAATACTATTGAGATATTAAAATGTATTAGAATGTAATATTGCAATAATAATTTTGTTGAGAATTACAACATGTGATGATATATCATTCTACAATATTGCTATAATGTCATCCAATTATTGCAGTACGACATATCGCAAAGCAGTATTACCACAAATACGTTCAAATATTGCAATGTGATATATTGCATTGTAATATTACTGCAATATCATTCAATGGTTGCAATGTGTGATATATATATATATATATATATATATATATTGCACTGTAATATTACAACAATATCGTTCAATTATTACATTGCAATTTATTGCATTGTAATATTACTGCAACAGCGTTGAAATATTACAATGCATTTTATCGCAGTGCCCTCTTTCTAATATATGAATAATATTGTGATTTATTATTGAATAAATATTAAATGTAAATAAATATTAAATGTAAAAAGATTAGGAATATAGATTGAACATAACTCACAATGGATACAAATAAGCGGTTTGTGTCTTATATCTTATTTGTATCTATTACAGTTATATGTAATATCATTTACAATTTTTTTATCTCTCCAATATTCAATATTTTTCTCCTATTCTTAATGTTTTTTTATTATGTCCGGGGCCAAATAATACATCATACAATTGAAATATATACAAGTTGATGTTTCAACATTTGCCGTTCAAAATATAATATAATAGTAAAGTTTAAAAAATAAAATAAAACGTTTATGAATTTTTGTTTTAAATAATAGTCTTTGAAATATAAGAGTTTAAATATGACTATCCCTACAGTATGAAATATTGCAGCAATATTATAAAGATTGCAACAGTATTGCTTGTAATGTTAAATTTTTTATATTTTATTGAATGTATTACAACAGTATTGAAAAATATTTTGTAGAAAATATTGCAATTTACTATTGCAGTATTATAATTCAACAGATTATAGTTAGAGAAATATTGCAAATATGTTACTATAAAATTATGTAATATTTCAAGAATTATTCCTCTTATTAATTCTAACATATTATTACTTAACATTATATTTCAAACGATAAAGTTATGATCAAGATATATTCGGAGGCCTAGAAATTACATTCAAAAAGATTTGGGAATCTCCAGGAGGGAATCTCCTTCGCATACTCCTTATAGAACTTCTGGAAATTTTTCTTTTTACGAGAAGCATATCTCTTTCGTGGGCACTTGTTTATTGAAATATTGCAACAATATATTATATTGCAATATTTTCTACAAAATTAACTTTTATCGTACAAGCTACAATTTGGTGCCTCATCCATAAAAACGTGGATTATTAGAATCCGTTTTTTATCTATTCAGAATGATTCAAAAACATCTCTAAAAATTCACCAACATATTTTCAACTTTCTAGAATAAATATTAGAACTTTATTTTGGAAAATAATCAAATGTAGTATAATTTATAATTACCGTAAGACTCATAAGTTGGGAAAAAGTGGCATTTGATTTAAAAAAATTATAACTTTCCAATATAATAAATGTATATAAAAAAATGACTCCAGGGTTTTGTAGTTTAGATATGAAGTTTTGAAAACAAAAATACTAGAATTTCGAATTCTACAAAAAGTTGAATTATTTAAACTTATAAATATGAATAATTTTTAATAAGGGAAAATAGGAAAAATCGATATTAAAATATGTATTTTTTTTTATTTTGCTGTAAAATAGTGTATTTAAAAAAAAAATCTAACACATTTAGATAAATATGTAAAGAAAGGCGTGACTAGCCTCTTCAGCTCCATTTTGTCTAAAAAATAAATAATTCTTTTAGAAAAAAAATTTTTTAATGAAAACAAATATTCAGACATTTAATTTAGAATGAAAATAGAATACTTATAATGATTTTGATACAATTTTTATTTTTCACAAAAAGCACCCTATGTTAGTCACTAACGACTGAACTGCATGCCAGTCACAGGCAGATGACGGTCAAAGTCGCCCCGCCGCGCATAGGTCTCCCCCACCACAAACTTTTTTTTTAGTGAAATAATAAGCGCCGGATTCATCGAACTTGCGAGAAACTTGCACGAACAGGAATCACTCAGTCATTAGTAACTCATATTTGTAGGATAAGGATTAAAATTACAATATTTTACAATATTGTATCAATTATAATATTTCCAATAAAATATTATAATTTTAATAGTACAGCAATATCACTGCAATTTTTGTAATATTGTGCTGAAGGGAAATATGCGGCCCAGTCACAAGAGCTACTCGTAAGAAGAAAACGCCCAGCAGTCCTAGAAGAAAAAGTACGCAAATAGAATTGGTGTGTCTCCTGGAGATTCCCAACCTTTTTTGGGAATGCTTTCAAGGTCTCCGAATTTTTTTTTATCATAACTTTATCAATCAATCTAGAAAAATGCTTGTTAATATGTTGAAACTGTTGATAAATTTATTGTGAAAAATATTTTCGCAATAACTTCGACTGGGACTTTGAACCCTCTTGTATTCCGTACGATCGTCTTAAACCATTAGATCACCAAGGCCTTAGTAATATGCTTCGCAATAATCAGTACAATAAGGAAACAACGTCTTTCTTTCAGGCGATGTAATATAAACAATATTAAGAATCTTTATGTTAGATATGCATATGTTAAAAACACAATCAATACTAGAAAAATGCTTATTACGATTGAAGCTGGATCTAAATTACTTTAAATAATTCAATCTTAAATTACTAATATACACTATATATGTATTTGCATACATATTATATTTGTTGTTTCTTTTTAGAACTGCACAACTAGAAAAATGCTTAAAAAACTACAATACGATATATATGCACGTACATATATAGTGTATTTTTATTCAAGATTAAGTTTAAAGCAATGAAGATCCAGCTTCAACCGTAATAGTTTTTCTAATATTGATTGTGTTTCTCACATATGTGGTCTAAAATAAAGATTCTTAATATTGTTTATTATATGCAAAGTGTAATATTATTTTAGAGTGTAATATTAAACAAATACGTAGCAATTAATAAACTGAATTAATTATTGTATATCATAATGTGGCAGTATTGCTGCAATACTGCTGCCACATTATGATATATTACAGAAATATCACAGAAATATTCCTGCGATGAATTTTTTGCGGACATTTATTATTGCAACTATATACTATTTATACTATGTAATATTACTGCAGTACATAGAAATACTATCGCAATATTGCAAAATACATCGCATATGTTGAAATATTGCCTAATATTATAATAATATGTTGAAATATTGCCTAATATTATATAATAATATTACAAAAATATCACATATTTTGTGAAAATATAATATTTTTGTGATAAATTTGCAACGGACATTTAATATTGCGTCGGTATTTATACAATATTATTAACATATTATTATGCAATATTACAGCAAATTTGTAATATTGCTACAATATTACATGCGGTGGATAAAGTGTAAAATTAATATTAAATTTTGCAAAATTTTCTATGCTAAAATTTTTAACATTATTTTACACGTGGATATTATTAATAAATACATTGTTTTATATTTTTATTGTCTTATAAATACTACAGACTGTATTTGAGATGTTTATATAGAATACGTGGGTTTTTATATACGTTTCTAAAATAAAACTAATAATATAATCTTTTGTATTGAGTGCATAATAGAAATCGTTTTCTTTTTTTGTCTCATATTTGAATCAACTAAAAAGGAAGGATATGAGGTTGGTACAATCGTGTTTTCAATTACAAAGCGCACGACACTTACATCTAAGCACTGAACACCTCTACAATCAAGCACACTTTGTTGCAGAAAATTCTAACATTATAGAATATTATTCTATATTTCGATTATATTCCTAGATTTGCTCAATACTTGTTACATTAATAATGCTACGAATGTTATCTGATATTTGCCTTCTTAATATGCCTTAGTAATTAAATTGTTTAAAAATACAAGCACAATATATAAAATTTAAACAATATTGTTTTTAAGAAATCAATATATTATAAACTCAGAAATTTAAAAACGAAATAATTCAAAAGGATCCAAGCAGGATTGTGCTATAAATTTAACAATAAAATATATTCTTCAATGTTATAAACGTTTTGACTCACATCGAGTCATCTTCAGTGGGTATACATCAAATGGTAACGGTCATGGTAAATCTCAGATTTTCGTGGCTAATATGAATGAGCTATATATCCATTTTGTTCTCCTCAATTGACTTAACAGTTAATTAATGTCTATTACAAAAATCAATATTGCAATAATGTAAAAGTTCTTAAACCAATAATTTTACAATAATATTAACAATAATCAAATACATACCTGAGGAGAAAACAAGCATACCGCTATCATTGACAAAGAAATAAATCGCAACAGTTTGACAGATACATTTCAAATGAAAATGATATGAACCGACAAGGAAAAATCACAAAGGGGGAGGGGGGTTAGTTTTTGATGGAACGGGAAAAAAATGGATGGAGGACTAGAGTCAGGAATAACAAGTCAAAGATCGGTAGATATGAATCTGAGAATAATTCAATATCACTTTGTTTATTTAAGTTCTTTTTTTTTTTAAATTGTAGATCATCTCTGAAATTGATATTTTTATATGATATTTCATTATCCATTATTATCCATTATTATCCATTATATTTTTAACTTTTCATTCCAAATAAATTCATTGTTGTACTGTAATCTCCCTCCTCTCTCTCTCCCCCCTCCCCCTCGCCCTTCAACCTCTCTCTCTCCCCTCCCCTCCTCTCTCTACGGCTAGAAACGATAGAAGGAAATTCACTTTTTTTATTATGTCTGAAATATGTTTTTTTACTCTAGACTTAACTGTCCTTTAGTTTGACCAATATAAGATGTAATCAAGTTATTTTATAAATCAGTCGTGATGCATCTTTGAATGTAATCATCTTTTCCTCTTTTTATAAATCTTTTTAAGGTATTCGGAATGGAATGTGCTATTTTTTTAGTTTTTCGTGCTATCGATACAAAGCTTTCAGAGATGGTCTTAACATAAGATACTATAAAAAATTTATTTTTAAATTTGAAATGAAATGTTCGTGTAAATTAGATTTATGGATAAATATTTTAGTCTGGATATTAGAAAAAATGAAAGAAGAGAGTAACTATTTTATACTACTATTTTATAATAAAATTTTAATAGCTTCTATATTTTTTTTATGATAGTATGGATGGGATAATAAAAATATTCAGTCATCCCAAAACTCTGATATCTCTTTTATGCGATATTGAATGGTTCGGAATGTATTGATATTATTTTTATTTCTTTAGGGTGGTTCAGAGGGTCAATCATCAATGGATCCTCAACTGGAGCGTCAAGTGGAAACTATTAGAAACTTAGTAGATTCTTATATGAAGATTGTCACGAAAACTACTCGCGATCTAGTTCCAAAGACAATTATGCATCTTATTATTAATAACGCTAAGGATTTCATCAATGGGGAACTGTTGGCACATCTTTATGCAAGTGGCGATCAGGTAAAACATTATATTAATATAATATTGTATTGTGTTTATACGATAGTCATTGCAAAATCCATTTTTCCTTAAAGATTTTATATAATATTAAAGTTAAATACAATGATTTCAATAAATCGATTAATAAAAACTCCTTAATAATAAAATTATAGAAATATACAAAAAACAATTAGGAGTCAGTGTTGGAAGTCAATTGCACAAAAAATAAACTATAGATAACGAAAATTTTATATGTTTCGATTCCGTTTCGAGTCATCTGCAGCAATAAATAATAATACAACAATAAATAATAATAAATTAAACCACAATATCGTGGAAACGCATTCCCGTTACGTGATTCCCGTTACATGATTATGACTGCAATGTGGTGAGGAGCTTTACTATCAACATCTTGAATGTTGTACCAAACAGTTGCATAGTTGAATGGAAGTATGATTAATCTTCCCAAGCTAAAGAATTATAAAGATTTTAACGTTGCAACATATTACAATGGATAGAGAATTTTGAAAAAATCATAATAGTGCTCACCACATAGTCGCCGTAATCATACATCTGTTGATATTGAAAAGAGGGGCATTTTAAATTTAATTGACAAGCCTTCTCTTTCACATCTAGAATTCCACCAAAAGAACTTGGAATTCATAATTAATATTTTATTGGAGAACGATTATCTTTTGAATTTTTAGAAGACCTAGAATAAGAGGATAAAAAAATTAACTAAAAAATCGAACAATATAATAATTAGCATAAGAACATTCAAAAAGAAAAAATTAAATAAATCATTATTCCATTTATTAATGGTATCTCCAATAAATTCAATAAATTTATATAAAAAGTTTCATACTATAATATAGTATTAATACTTGAATAAGTTCATCAAAGTACATAAAGATCCTCTTTCAAAAGGAATATAGTATAGAAGATCAATTGCGATACATCTTATGTTGGTCATACAGGTAGAAAGTTAATGATAAAACTATCGAAATACCGAAACCATATTCGCAGAAAGACATCGTCTCATTCGGTCATTACCGATTATAGGATGCATTGCAATTGATGAATGACTTTGATTGTAATGCAGCTTATGATTGGTAAAACCGATATGGAAAAGAATTCTGGATGAAGAGAGATCTTATTATAAGCGATTAATGTCTGAAATTATGTATGTAAATCTACAATCTAAGGTTTTAACATGCAAATAAAACAAATTCAGCGGCTTTAAACAACACGTACATAGAGATTCTCCATAAACTATAATATTAATATTGTTTATTCAAATTGATTGATGTGTACTTTCTTTGTTCTAACATGCGCGACAGTTATTACTGAGCATATTACAAATCAACATGATTGCTCTTTTGTTCTTTTATTCTTTAATTTTAATTTAATTTTAATTTGTGACTTTTGATTGATTCGCATTAAATTTTAATGATATATTTTAATGATGGTTACGGCAGCTATGTGGTGAGCAGTATTATGATTTTTTAAAAATTCTCCATCCATTATAATATGTTGCCACGTTAAAATCTTTATAATTCTTTAGCTTGAGACTGACTATCATACTTCCACTCAGATATGCAACTGTACTACAACTTTGTATAACATTCAAAATATTAATAATGGAACTCCTTACTACATTGCAGTCATAATCATAAATGCGTTTCCACGATATTGTGATTTAATTTATTATTTATTATTATTTATTGTGCTGAAGATGGCTTAAAACGGTGCCGAAACGTACAAAATTTTCGTTATCTCTATAATTTTTTGCGCAATTGATTTCCAGCGCTGACTTTCATTGTTTTTGATACATTTTTATGATTTTATTATTAAAAATTATATAAACTAATTTTTCCCATTGTTTTCTAGTCAACCAATGATGAATTAAATAATCTGACAATAACCCTATAAATGCACCTTGCCTTTCCTTTATCCTTTTTTTTTTTTCGAGCATTTGGATCAAGAAAAATATGTTTATTATTTTTTAAATATAATAAGTTTAATTTAATTTTTGACTATATTAAAATTTTGAATATTCTTGCCAAGATTGGAAAGTTACTTTGTAAAAACAACTACCATTATAAGATATCAACTCTAAAAAATAACAAGTTGCAGTTACTTCAAAAATAATTTTTTATTATTTTTTTAGTTTTTTTTTTGTTGTGATTACAGAACAATATAGATAATATATTTTAATATTGTTAGAACTAGAGAAAAAAATTTACGTTTTTACATGATATACAATTTTATTTAAGAAATAGAATTGTTAAGTCAGAAACGCATAGAAAAATGTAAGGCAATAAGATGTAAGCAGTAAGCGAATCGAACAAATTATGGTAAAAAATATAAGAAAAAATGTAACAGTAATTTTATGTTTTCTACTATTATCGCTTCGTTATTAGTTACTTTACGATATTCGTATAAATAATTTATTTTTATGGATCGTCTACAGTGAGAGTAATAAATAAGCTGTAAAAAATTGATCAATCATAATCGATTATTCTCTTCATCAATTTCTCACGATTTATAACCTACTATCATATTACTTTTATTGTAAATGGCTCTTCAGAGATAAGGATTAGATATCAGTAGATATCGATAATAAGCAAGATTAATTGTTAATAATTAATTGTTAAATTATTATTAACGTAATATTCTTATAGATAATTAGGTTATAAGAAATAAAGGATTTGCAGTGAATATTAACAATAAATAAAATTAAATTACTATTTGTCTTCTAAACGTTGCCTTTATCTTCTACGCAACCAGTAGCGGCAGTAATATAACTATTCAGATTTTAATCAATTAAATTGACATATTAATTTAAAATATGCAAAGTAGCTGTAAAAGTAATTCAAATTAATAAATAATAATAAAATAATTCAAATTAGTTACTAAAAGAAATGTAACTAAGTTACAATTGGAAAAAAATAGAACAAAGTTAAGTTAAAGTTACTGAAAAAAAAATAACTTTAACTTACAAATAACTAATTGCTTCTCAACTCTGGTTCTGACATTTATGTATCTGATTTCTTTCTACGTCTTTATATTTTTATATTTTTATATCTGAAAAAAATTTAATGTGTATATATAATTATAGGCTTCAATGATGGAAGAATCTCCTGAAGAAGCGCAGAAACGAGAGGAAATGTTACGCATGTATCATGCATGCAAAGAGGCGCTTCGTATCATTGGAGATGTCTCTATGGCCACAGTTTCAACTCCAGTACCACCACCCGTGAAGAACGATTGGCTGATATCCGGCGACAATCCAAGGTAACCTTTATGTTATTCCTAAAATGATCTATCGCGCATTTTACTAATTTATCATCCTTACATTTTGTACCGTCTACTTTGCCATTTGAACACCGTTGAAACAGTCTTGGGTAAGATTTTTTTACATATGGCATATTTATCTTTATTTTTTTAGTTTAATGAACTGTATTATTGATAAGAAAAATGCGGTCATTTTGTTGTACAAAACATCATGTTCATATTATGCATGCTTTTCTCATTAATAGATTTTTCTGAGTAGTGATATTTTTATAAAAATTTTTATTAAGCTAGAATTTGAATTTAATCATTTATCAATATCTTAATTTAATCAATCAATATTTCATATCTTCAATCTCAATTATTTTATTGTTTATATCTTTGAATAATAATATTAAAAAATTATATAGACTATGTTATACATTCGAAGATTTTATGCATTACTTCTTTGTATATATATTAGTTGCATTCTTCTTTTTGTTTTGGATGAACATGTTTGACATGCTGAAATGATGCAGAAGTTGATTAAAACCGATTGTAAATATATTTTATATTTTAGATTATCGCCACCATCTCCTGGTGGTCCAAGACGTGGAGTGACACAGCCACCACCTATTTCTAGCTCTCGAGCACCACCACCAGTACCTGGAAGCGGCCGGCCAGCACCAGCCATTCCTAATAGACCTGGTCCAGGTGGACCACCACCAACGCGAGCTAATCCTGGCCTACCTCCACCTATGATACCATCGTGAGTATAATATAATTTTTGAATACATACACTTAAAAAAACTCTACGAAAATTAATTGTATCAGAAAAAACTTCTCAATCGCGATTTTAACATTCTATTGATCACAATTTTTTCTAAGCTACAAATTTTATGCTGCACAATAACGCTCCTTGTTGATTATGTGTTCGAAATATAATGATGCAATAACGATATAAAAGCGATATATAATCAAAAACGTAAAATTTGCAGCTTTCTTTGAGAATCTTGCATATATTAAACAGTAGCTTTTGTGCTGGGGCTTTTGGGTGCTAACTTCCCTTTCTATTGCAGGCGCCGACAATAAGTCTTCGCACTAACTCGCCTATTCGCTACTAATCAATACCGTATCCGTTGCATTATAGACAGTGTATTTTACACAAAACACAATATTTCTCTCTTTCCTAATGTTATCGTTATTGTCTATATATACTATGAGAAATTACATGATCAATGTTAATTAAGTAGGAGTGTGAAAATGACACGAAAATTATTCTAATTATATAAGTCCTGCACTTTTTTGTGTTTCCGGAATCTGATTGAACTTCCCAATGTCGAGCAATTTCTCTAGTATATTTCACCTGTATAACACAACAACGACGTATTTTTAAGTGATTAAGATTTGAGAAAGGATAAGAGTAATTATATTTTTCCTCTATGATATTATTTCTATTTATTTAATATTTATATTGCGTGAATGTTTATAATAATTTTTAGCTTAATATATTTATATTACATATCGTATATATATTTTTTTTATATATGTATAATATTATTTCTGGCACAGAGATTAATACAACCCTAATTATAGTTGTAGGTTTAACGCCACTAATAGTAAAATCTATAACACTAAATATTTTCAAAGATACAATATCTTCTTGTTCTTAATATAAATAAAAATATATATACATAGTCGAGTCATACACGTTCAATTGTAAATTATCTTTATGAAGATGTATATCATATATGTATATACCGTTGAAAATATTAATAAAGGACTTTACGTTCTTATAACAGATAGATAATTTATTTACTTACTAACAGCATGACATTTTGGCAAAATGCGACTAAATTTAAAAAAATGACTTCGAAAAAAAAATCTATTAATTTTCTATCAATCATATTTATCATCGATACATTTGTGTAAAATCTAAGATATATACATACGCCTTTTAATGTAATTTCAAAACTTTTTAAGCATAAGCACTTCTACTTTATATGTCTACATATCTTTTATCCAAAATATTTTATATGAAGACTAATAATCCGAAACTTGTCAATTATTAATTGTGGACAAATATGTCGGTGCCTGCATTACGATTTATCAAAAGTAACAAAATAGCATATATTATAATTATTATGTATTTATAAATGAAAGAATTTAGTCTAACAACTTAAAAGTTGCCTTTGAATATTGAACAAACATCATATCGTTATTATAAAACATTTTTGTAACTGCTGTTATAAATAGAGCCTAGATTAAAGTTTTGAGATTGTATCAACCGTAGCTAGCTTTCCTCACTTCATTTTCCCACCGCCGCACTGTCATTTCCCACATTGCGCGCAAATGGAAATGAGGAGAATCATGAGGAATATGTTACGGTCAACTCAAATCGGTACAACGATTGGTGGCTAATCCGGGCTCTAGTTATAAAGCTACATATCGTTAATGTTACTTTATCTCGGCTACACATTTAAAAAGGCATTATGCACGTTTTTATACACAAGACACGCATCATAAGTTAACAGTTAGCAACGTTAAACATATGATGTATGTCCCTGAAATAAATTGCAAAAGTGAGATCAGTAGTCAAAGTTGGGTCCGTGATGTGTTTAGTCGAGGGGGTGGTCTACAGCAGAGGATAACGCAAGCTGCGACACAGGCTGCGACACAGGCTGCTGTGAACGAGCTGATGGATGCGTTCAAGATCAAGTAAATAGATATTCCCACAGTTTTTCGGATTTTTATCCTTAACATAATGTATATGAGTATCCATTTAAGTTGCGCGGAAAGTAGATTGGTAGACTGTTCAGGGTTGAGAATGAACTAATATTCCTTTTGAATAGATCTTTATATAACATAATTTCGTTAAATAATTAATTTATTCCTGTCTCATTTTCTCTGTGGCTTCCTCTTTGCATGGTATTCTATGAATTTAATTAATGCTTTTGAAATCAAATCTGTACATATATACATACATACACATATACATGTGTATACGTAACACATTTGTATTTCATTATATTTTTATGTTGGAAACAATCTCATAAAAATATATCTATATCATATATATATAAGTACAATGAATATAAATATTAATATGAATATATATGTGTATACACATACATATATATATTTATATACGTAAATATTATATCTATCTTATACAGTATTATCTTTAATGTTTTAGATTTGATTATGGTGTTCCAAAATCAATTCAAATTAAGCAATAAAATTTTAAATTTTAACATTTTAAACTTCAGAACTGGAATCAAAGTATTGACAGTCAGGAAAAATGTTATGAATTGAAATAAATATATATATGCATATATGTGTAAAAAAAAAAGAACAAAGTAGATTTTAGCATAGAATTAATCCGATTTCATTATTATTTTCACGCTGTGCGAAAGTGTGAAAATTAATAAATAATCTTGTTAACGAAATATGGATTTCTTTCTAAAATGATATTTGTGTCCAGTGAATCCATCCTGGAAAGTCTACCAGAATTTGATAATATGATTGATAGCTTAATTTTGCGCATTAATTATATAAAATATCCATCGTTGAAGAGCGAGTTTGATATAAATATTGTGGCATTATCATGTTGACTGCATCTGATATTATATATTTGTTTGAATTATAATATTGAAAAAAATATTAACTACATCATTGACAGTGATGCGATAGATGAAAAAATGTCATGCTGTTGGAAAAGTATGTAACTAAAACTCACGAATGTATATCCAACTTGTTCTGAACAAAATTCTTTAATGACAAAAGCATTATACTACACAGAATCATCATAAAATTTCTCTATTTCTCTTTACTTCCTATAACATTTGTCACTTTTTTCTCTTGTAATTATTTAAAAATATATATATATGCCATATATGTATACTATATAAGAAAATGAAAGATACTTCATAATATTTACGAGATATAAACAAAAAAAATAGGGCTCAGACATAGGATGTGATATAGCGTAGAATGCTTCAAGGATTTTGTATGAAAATCCGAAGTCATGAAATCCCCTTTCTCTTCTCTTTTTATCCCATCCCTTCTCTCCTGTTCTTTTTCTTCTATCTATTCTCTTCTCTCCCCATCCCTCTCTTTCTCTCTCTGAATAGTCTAAATTAACAATATATAGATACGATGTATCTACTGAGTATAATGATGATCAATACTACGTACAATGTATAACGAGTAACATTACATTCAGCAAGCACATCCAGGAGTGACGTTGTATTTTGTATTATTTATAATTATTTTCTCGAAGAGAGCTTCCTGATTATGCTTGTGGTTTAATATATGTATATATACGATGACTTGTAATTAGATACTCTTGCCTATTTGCAAAGCAACGACGTGCTTCAAGATTATATAGTACACGTTCTTGCATGAAATATTTATGACATTTAGGAAAAATAGTTTATTAAACAGGCACAAGCTTATTTTATTATATATGTTTTGTATATAAGATTCGTAATATTTTCTGTAAAGCTTGTGTACTACTATATACTGGGCGACTTATGCTTTCATTTCAAATAAACGTTTACGTAGTGATCCGAGAGAAACTCAATCGAAGTGCAATTAAAAAAAAGAATATTTT
This sequence comes from Atta cephalotes, assembly GCF_000143395.1. Taxonomy (NCBI): domain Eukaryota; kingdom Metazoa; phylum Arthropoda; class Insecta; order Hymenoptera; family Formicidae; genus Atta; species Atta cephalotes. Next base: position 1,101,272 of record NW_012130074.1, read on the forward strand.
TCGTTACAATAGAACGTTGAATGTCTTCTTAAATAATGAATTTAGAAAAACACCGACAGCTGAAGCTCATATCTTACGTGTCATTGCGTATTCTCCTGTCATAGTGAATTATGAATTCATTCATGAACAAAAAAAAATCTATAAACTTCGCATATAATCACAAGTATTAACATGTAGGATATTTCTTTATTAATATTAATAAGGCCTAATAATATTTCTTAGTACATACATACGTAACCATTTACTTCAATTATTTTTTCTGATGGTAGCATAATTCTTTAACGTTTTTTACTTCGTGTTTCAATTAATTAATTACATTGCTATTAATGTTCTCGAATTTATTAAAATTTGTCGCTCTTTTTGGAGCACGTCGGATTAATGATTATACATGGTTTTGCGTATCATTAAGGCAAAGATATTACAATCATGGTTTAAATATAATAATAAAGTTTCGGAATACTAAAATTGATGTCATATGTTGCCTTTGGCGTAGAATGCATCAGAAACATCAACATGAAAGATATTCCGCAGCCACAAAGTGCACTATTATAACGTTATTGTACAGTATATAACTTGTATACAGATGTGCGTGTATATGGTATATGTCACACACGCGCGCGCGTACGCACGCACATTTATCCTTTTGAAGCAATGTTAGAATTGAATAAGCGTCGATATAACAAGAGTAAAATTGCAATTAAATTATTAAAATCACCATACTCTATTATATACAAAAGTATATCCATAGATTTGTTTAGTAACGTATTTCACACTCGATCGATAGATTCGTGAAAATTTTTTCTTATAAAATGATCATTTTTGCATTAGTGAGCATTATTGACATAACAATGAGGTTATTAAAGGCCTCTTTATAAGGTGTTGTGTAGCTTTTTAATCGGGCACATGCGCTGTGTGCACTTACCGCATCGAATATTGTTAATTGAATATTTAAATGAAAAGTTAAATTAAATATTTAAAGCTCTGTCGATTTAGTTGCGTATGAATATTTCACCTCTTCTAATAGTGCACTATTTACCAATTTATTTTTAAAAGAAGAAAAAAGGTAGGCTGAAAAATTAAATCAGATAATAAGAGTTATTGAAATCATCTATACGATGTATATTAGGATAGAATAAATATGTGTAAGTATTCTGTGTTTTATGGAATAGATCAGAGCGAAAAAAATCTCTTGTTTCATATTTCCGCGAAATTGCATTATTATACTTGTAGTAAGTCCCATTATAATATTATAAAACTTGAACCATTAAATTTATCATATTTAAGAGGATCCTAAAGATGATTAGTCATATTATAAATAACACACAGATAATTTACGTGTTATTGACACTACATCAATATCTCACTCACGTACGCCACACATACACATAAATTTTCATAACAATTGTATTTTAATTAAACGTCTAAATCCAATGTTAAGAATTACACGCTGTTTCTTCATGCAAACTATTACTCTGTGGATTACTATTTCATAAGTATAAATTACACAACTTTTGAAGCAAATGTTGTCACGACAGCTCTGGAATGCCATATTGAGAATTAAGAAATGTGTAAAGATCTCAATTTCAAAATTTTTTCGTTCTCACCATGAATTCCATCTCACAGACACGTATTAATGCGTATATTTTAATCCTGGAAGGATTTTTAAATCAGTAAGAGAGGAAAAAAAGTAATTATTGATACAAAAGTTATATAGTTTAGTCGGTAATACTTTAGGATCCCTTTAAATGCATTTGGGGATTTGATGGAATATCAATCTCAAGTTTTACAACAAAGAATGATATGATAATTTTGTTTAGGTAATTATTAATACTATAATTATAAATACTTCAACATATGATTAATTAAATATATTTTGCCTTTAAAGGCAATTCGCGTTCTTTTTACTTTATATCAGTACTAGGATTTACTTGCATTTATTTTACATTTAGGATTTACTTGCATTTACTTTACATTTCAGCTGATTTTCAGCTTGGTTTCCTGCCTCTTATTTTAACCCGCGCGCAGCCTAATGCTAACTGGCTAATGCTTAGGCTGCGCACGGCTTGATGAAGTAAGGAATAAGAACCAAACTAAAAATCGGCCGAAATGTGCAAGTAAATCTTAATACTGCTTTATGTTATGATTAATTATAAATTGGTTTAATTATAAAAGTATTAAGTAAGTTAAGACCCAACGCGTAAAATGTAATTAAATTGCGCCGAGCTGATGAATATCAATTTCTATATTGTTCATGATTGATGAAAAACGAAAGAATATTAACTGCACACTACACACACACACACACACACACACACACACTACACACACACACACACACTACACACACATACACACACAGGATATCCCAGAATAACTGTCGTTTCGTATGCTGAAAAAATATTTCGTATGCTGATAGAGCAGTCTAAACTGAGTCGAAAAGTTTTCTATCATTTTGTAATTTTCGTAATTGTTAAATTACTAAAAATCACTGAATATTGAGTTTTAATTATTTTTTATTAGAGTATTATAAACTTTACAGAAAAATAACAAGAGGCAAAAATTGTTTATTTTCCTCTCATAGAACTCTAAGAATTTTTACAGAATTTTTTAATATCGTATTTTCTCATGTTGATAAAAATAAGAAAATGCAGTAAAAAGTTGATAAAAATTTTTGAAAAAATTCTTAGAGCTCTATGAGAAGAAAATAAACAATTTTTTTTCTGTAAAGTTAATAGTACTTACTTGTAGTTACTTGAAAAAATTATTGAAAAATAATATTTGGCGATTTTTGGTTATTAATTAATATCTTGTTAATTATTGCGAAAATTGCAAAATAGTACAGGATTTTTCGACCCAATTTAGTCCGCTCTATCAGCACACGAAATATTTGGCAATCATTCTGGGATACCTTGCATATACACGTAGAGATCGCGATATGCACTTTATTCGATGCGTTATATATGCTTCCATCTAAAGCTTTGTGTGTCTATATAGTTATGCTTATTTTATGTATAGCTAACATCAATTAAGTATGTAATTCTATTTTACACCGCGGACTTTAAAAATCTTCGGATCACCGCGCTTATATTTAGTATCTATTATAAAGAATTTGAAAGAAGAGAATGATGCTTCGATGAGCGAATCGTGGATTTGCTATTAGCGTAGTTTTGATTATCTCGAAGGGTTTGGCACACCAGAGAAAGTGATGAAATTTGTCGAGAGAGAGAGGGACGAGGGAGGAAGAGGGGGGAGAGAGAGAGAGAGAGAGAGAGAGAGAGAGAGAACGAACGATTTAACGAATCCATGAGCTGCAAATAAATATACTTTAAATGTTTTCACTATTATATAAAGACAGTAATTTCAAATTACATCAAAGATACGCATATCTTTCCTTTATTTCTTTCTATTGTGCCAAACCCTTGATCATACATGGGCAAAGTAACCTCCAATCATAAAACGCGGTAGAGAGTCCTTGATATAAGCAAAAACTTTTAGCCGCGATAACGAGCAACTATATGCTATACAGCAAAATCACTATGTACTTCTAACCCCAGATATTGGATGGCAGATATAGTTCTCGGTGATCAACACAAACTATCATATATTATCCTTGTTAATTTTCATATTGTATATTGATTTTTATAATTATTTACGATTTTGATAATTATTTAGTAATTATTTACATTGAGGGATCTCTCTCCCTCTCCTTCAATGATCTTGACATATATTATCAAAGTCATGATTCTAAATGGTCTCCAACAAGCTTTAGTCGCTCGTTACCTATAAAGTTATTAACAGTAAAAGTTAGTAATTATTTTCCTACTTTATATGAAAATCAGACTCTAGATAGGGAGAGAGATATAAAGTGAATTAAGGAAATATAACTTTCCACATGAAACGAGTTCCACCCCACTTCCCTTCCTGCCAAAGGGTGTTCAACTTTCCATGTAAAGCAAGCTCCACCTAAATAAAAAGTTATGCGCCTCTTGGCAGGGGGAGACGTGAGATGAAAAACACTTTGCGTGGAAAGTCGTAACATTATTTTAAAACAAAAAATTTGTTTTATATAATAGAAAAGAGATATCATTTTTCAAATTTTTTTTGGTAATAATTTTTTAATTAATTACGAATAACAAAAAACAGCTAAAACTTGTTGGAGATCACTCCAGATCATGATCTTGACACAAGGTCTATGTTAAGATCAAAGTCATTAAAGGGAGAGTCTTAATGTAATAATGTAATAATTACCATGATTTTTATTCTGAATCGTTAAATTCGACCAAGAAACCATAATTATATTGTGGGAGAAAATTCTACTTGAAATATTATATTAAAATTATTACAATATAATGTTGGAGGGTTACTTGGCTAAAGCGGCTCCTGCATGATTAGCATTATCGATGCAAATGTATTGCGCTATAACATTGATATAGATATATTGAATATAATATCAATATACATTACATACATTATATAAACTATTAATATTATTTTATTATACTATATCAATATATTCTATGATAACATTGATCGTGTAAGAGTCGCTTAAGTTTTTCTGCGCTACATTTAAAAAAAATGCGTTGTAATATCACATGCACGAGAGGAACACACATACTGTTTTACTGCAATATAAATGTATATAGGGAGTAATGTTATAAAATATATCTATACGTATATGTGTATATATGTGCGTACATACATATATATGTATACATACGTATATATGTATACATACATGAAAAATAAGATTACGTGAAAAAGAACATTGCTCTCATGAACAGTCGAAGACGCATTTTCGTCCGGATTTATTGCGTAAATCGCAAAATAAATTATTTTTCTCTCTTGATTGAAACATTTAATATTTCCCACGAGCATTTATTGCGAGTTATAATGTTGAAATTATCCAAAGATGAGACAGAAACTCATAAATGTATTTCCCCTGTGTACGGGGATGCGTATTCGCGTTCTGTGTATTTTTTCAGTAAATCTTGAAACCTCTCGTTTACAATCCTGTAATCTGTTTTCTTTTTGAAAATAGTAGCGATGTGACAATAATTTGATCTGAAATGTTTGTATGTGTCAGGAAAATGATGAAAATTGATATTATTTGATTTATTAAGGCGACCTAAAGTCATCTGTTTCACTAAACGCAATAATTTTTGTGTAACAATTATTTTTCTTTTTCTTTACAGATTTAAAAATTTAATAATTATGCATATTAGAGACGATTTCACAGATTTTAATGATCTTGACTATGTTGTCATAATCTTGAGTAATCTCCGAAATGTTTTAGCCATCAATCATTATTCATTTCAAAGTTATTAACAAAATTTGAAAAATAATGTCCGATTTATGCTACATATAACATCCCAGCAAATACGGAGTATAGCTACAATAGAACCTAACATGTAATATAACAAAAATAACACGTAATATAACAGAATGTTATATTGTAGTAATATTAATATAATTATTTATTATATATCTACGAAATAATTGTTATATAACTGTTGCATTATTTTGATATGTACTTGTTACAATAAAGTAAAGGCAATATAATCTTAATGTAACATAGATGTTATGTCGAAGGTAGATAACTGTTATATATTACGTAACATTTATAAGATCTATATATTATTGTTATATTCATATTATAAAAGTTGTGCTCAGCATTTATTTGTAATTAGGGAATAACAGATTTAATACTTATATCAGAAAATATGCATTCTACACAGAGTACATAGTTTCTGATAAATAGAAATTTCTTATTCCCTGTTCCTATATTTTTCAAGTAAGCAGCAATCAATGTCGACTCTGTCGGATAGAGAACGTTTTTTTGTAGCAGCGTATAATATTGTTTAACAATTCATGAATCTGACATTTCTACAGAAAATAATGAGCATTCTACAATAAGTCATTACCTAAGCTTTAAATCATGCTACAAAAAAATTGGTCAATTTCTTATAATTTAGACTTAAAACTTAGACTTAAAACTTAGGTCCTAGCTATGATGGAAGGAATAACATGGTGTGTGCACTTGTCCTTTTCTAAATCTCTGCTCTCTCCGTCTATGGACTGTTCATAAAGAGGAAGGATTACCAACTGAAACGCTAAACGTGAGGCGCGATATTCAAAGGCCATTTTTATTTTAAAATTTTTAAATAGTGTCTTAAGATGCTAATACACACTCGGATTGACATCTTAAGACAGTCTTAAATGCAAGAATCGAATGAATATGAATATCGATCTATTTCGTGTCGGAATTGGTACTGAATCTTTCCTTGTTTAATTAAACACTATGTTTCTTTTTCTATAGAAAGAGAATTTAAAAATTGCATTATAAAGTGTGTTAAACAAGGAAAGATTCAGTACAATTTCACAACGCGAAACAGGTCAGTATTCATAGTCGATTCTTGCATTTAAGACTGTCTTAAGATGTCGTAAGTCCAAGGATTGTATTAGCATCTTAAGACATTATTTAAGACGATTTTAAAATAAGAACGGACTATGAATACCATCCCATGTTTTGCGTTTCATAATTGGTAGCTCTTGCTCCCTATTGACGACACAGAGCAAAAGTAGGCGTGGTTTGGCAGAACTGCACACACCATGATAATAGCTTATTGCAGAAAGTCCACAAAAGTTATCATACATAAAATGACATAAGTTGCGTAAGTATAACTTAAGGCCGTTGGATTATTCAGCATTAAGATATATTGATTTATATAAGATGCTGATCCAGCGATCTTATGCAATGCTTATATACAGCTTATATGTGTGATTATTCTAATAAAGTGTATATAAATAAGATTATACGTAATTATAATATAAAACTTATCAATAGAAGAATATTATCAATATAAAACTTATTGTATAACAATTACATAACATTGGAATTATTTATAGTCACATAATAATTCAGCATGTTATGTAATTATTTTATATCTTTTCTGTAACTATGCAACAGTTGTATAACGTTTATTACATTGTTATATTTATTGTATATAACTGTAATTTGTAGTGAGGAAATTACAACTAACATGTACGTACTAACATATACATGTAATGTCAACACGTTATACTACCTGTTGCATTCCGTTTCATCATAGCAATATAACAGTTATATAATTGCGTTTTCAGGGATTAAGACTCCTGAGTAGTTAGCCATCATTTAATCCACCATTTCGTAACGTCATAAGCGAGAAATGAAACATGTTGATTTTTTTTGCATATTTGTAAATAAAGAAAAATTGGATGAAACCAGTGTTGCCAACTCGAAATTTTTAAATCCGTCATATGTCTCTTTAAATATACCCAGAAATAAACTAAAAATAGTAAAGTGTACTATACATACTGTGCATGCATGCGTGCGTGCGTGTTTAAAAAAAGGAATTAAAATAAATATATAATTATATGTTAATTAATTTTACTTTATTTATATTAATGCAATAAAATATATAAGAAAAATAAAATAAAATATATGGCACATTTTTTGTACATTTTAAAAAAGTTTCCAAAAAGTTCATTGCCATAATAAAAATCTATCAGTGCACATAACGTAAACTACAGCATTTTCAGCGCTGGAAGTAAATTTAAGATGCATTCTGATATTTACTCCCAGATGATATTTACTGCCGAAAATCTATAATGCATATAACGTATACTGTACAGTTTCAGCACTGACAGTGAATATCGGAACGCACCCTTAAAATATAGCCTATAACACATTATCTATTGGCTATTGCGCAGGTTGCATGATTTCATTGTCATTCACATCTTACATTGGTTTATCAAAGATGACAAATTACATATGATTAGTTAAAATTTAATTTAAAAAATGGGTTTATTTTGAAGAGAAAATCCGCTCCTTCAATTCTCAAATAATTCAGAAAATAAGTTCAGCTAAACGCGATTTTTGCCCGTTAAATGACATTAAAATAAGCTAGAAAATAAACCAAGTTGGCAACACTGAAACGAAATAAGATCGCTTTAAAACATTTGTAAAAATGAACAAAGACTCTCTTTATCTCTCCTGATAGTTATAAAGAGAAAAAAACTCGTGAAGTGAAAATAGGCGCATGCCTATTGAGTAAAAACTATAGTAAACGCACTTTATGTGCCTTTTACGACTATTTACTGACTGTCATGGGAGATAAGGATATCTTCGCCCATTTTTAAGGATATTTTAAAGCGATCTCATCATTTTATTTCATCCAAATTTTTTTATTTACAAATGGCATACACGAAAAACCAACGTGTTGTTTATGACACATTTCTCGCTTATGACGTCACAATTCAATATGGCTGGAGTGAATATTCAAGGTGCGTTTAGGAAGATGCTATTAGCGATACTTGTGTTATTCTATCCTTGTTTTACGTTTAACGAACAACGAAGGTAGAATAACAGAAATAGCGCTAAAGTCTCTCCGAACGCATCATCAGGAGCAGAGTTGGATAATCTAGCACGATAGAAAGATAATATGCGCAATGCTACGCATAATACACATAAAATGCAGAAAATGCATAGAATACGCAGAAAATGTAGAAAACACAGAAAATCTATGAAATGGATTCTGCTGTATAACCTAAAATAACCTATGATAGTTCTACTCGTCGGCTTCGTCGTTCTTGAATGAGACAATGAGTTTTATTAATACATATATACGTATAGGCCGGCTAATTTATAGTTGTTTCTTATTTGAGGAACAACTTACTATCCTAAATACAGTCTTAAGATGTCATCAGTCAAAGGGTAACATTAGCATCTTAAAATATTACTTAAAACAATCTTAAAATAAGAACGGGCTATGAAAATAAGAACCGCCTATAGATACAAAGAAATTAAAATATGAGCGATGAAGAACGAAATTCACAGTTTCACGTATTTCATGATCATAGACAAATGTTTGTACTTTGTCTTATATGTAAAATATAATAATGAGTTATAAAATATAATAGAGAGAACTGTGACTGCGAAAACTGTGAGTTGCGATTACATTTATGCTCTAGTTACATACAACGCATGCGTTTTAGGTACTTTTCGCTGAAATATAAAGGACACAAAATTTGATTAATGAGTTTAAAATATATTAAAAATAATAAAAACTGAAAAGATTAGATGAACCTCTAAGGATTTCTTTTTTCTTCCTTTCTTTTCTTTCATTTTTCTTTTTTTCTGTCATTTTTCGTTAATAAAATAAAGCTATACAGAATGTTTGATAATTTTTCCGAAAAGTTAACGAAATATTAATCTCTAAAAATTGCCGAATACGCGCATTCGCCCAGCCTACTACTATCAAGTGTACGCCCATTGGTAGTTCAGCCTGCTGGGAGTGAGATGGCTGGCAAAGCTTGTTAGGCCCATCCCCATTCCCCGCAGCCCACGTGCCGAACTACTAATATGCGTACATTTGATAGTAGTAGGCCGAGTGGATGAGCGGTGATCTTTAGAGATTAATTTCTTGTTAACTATTGCGAAAATCGTAAAATGGTAGAGGACTTTCCGTCTCAGTTTAGTTCGCTCTACATGTTCACAAACTCTGTCGGAAGAATTATCGGACACCCTATATAATCTTAACCGAAGTTTTCTGCATGAAAAGAATTTTATACAGCAGAAAATCTCACTTAATTCCGCGCAGAATACTCGAGTTTTCTACGCATAAAACGTAAGATATTATGCGTATCCAATTCTGCTCAGGAGTCTTAAGAATTACAATTATTATTATTATTTATTTTATTTCTTTGCTTAGAAATATTTTATACGGAAAATGTTTTAAATGGCTGATTTCCATACAAAACAAGGTCCATTCCATCTCTCTCCCTGCCTAGAGACGCATTTCCACGCGAAGCAAAAACTACTTTAGGAAGGAGGGAAGGACAGTCCGTCGTTCCGCGTTATAAAAAGTGTATGCGTGGAAGCAATACGAGTCGCCCCCCAAGGAGGAAGAGAGATACTGCCTCCACGCATACATTTTGCAATGCGAAACGAAGTCTACCCCATCTCCTCCCTGCCAAGAGGCGTCTGACTTTTTACGCGAAGCGACCACTTCACTATCCTCTCCAGAATTCACTTATTTAAATCATACTTATGAAATTGTAATAGTAAGTTACATGAATAAAGAATTCTTAGAATTCTAATTCTAAGAATCATCGAATTCTTAGAATTAGATTCAATAGGTAAAATAAGAGCTAATTAATCTATAGTTCTCTTAGAATTAGATTTTGACATTTGATCGCTATAAAATTGTTATACGATCATTTATGTATATGTGTGCGTGCGATATTGATGTAACATGTAGCAATATATAGTGATGTGTCAATGATAGGTAAATCTCTAGACAAAATACTAAAAGATATCGTTCTTAGATATTTTTTTTGGTAAGACGAAAAGATATCTTTTCGTATTATCAAAAAAACGTAAAGAAAATATCTTTCCATATTTTATATCTTTCATCATTTATCTGCGAGTAGTATGCAAGATCGCCAAACGGATGCGGTGGAGTTCAATTTCTCATGTTTGAAAATCATATAAATAGAATAAAAGATGCAGCATTGTAAGAAATTTTACCCGTATTCTAATGAACACTAATAAAATATTTTTTTGAAAGTGAATCTCCAAAAAGAACTATGATGAAAAATAATGACTCTTGCACACAGAACATGGCATTACGGCAAACATTGCAAAATGGGATGTATATTTCGTTTAGTTTTTTGTAAAAACTAATTCAGGTATCTGATATATGTTATTAAATGCTGCCAAAGTATAAAAACTAAAAGAAGTCTTAAAGACAACTAATATCCACAGAAGTCTTTCTTTAGATATTATATGGCTAAGGCTATAAAGATTAGCAATATCTGTCGTCTTTTAATCTCATCTTGTCGTTGACTATATTCTTTCAGTAAAAGGTATCTTTACAACAATTTAGTCATTTTTTAGACGATTGTGCTCTCTAGATCGTATGTATAAATTCTATTGAGTCGATAAAACAGACGACTTTAGGATCTCCTTAAAGGTCATAATTTGAATAAAGAGTATTTATGTTTATAAATATGTTCCAAATTGTAATTATTTAGATTTCGAATTATGATTGACATAATCTTTCTAAAAAAAATTGTAAGATTCCTTTACATTACAGGAGACATCTCTTCGATGGCCTTGATCTTGATATATGTTATAGAAATGGGAATACTGATCAACTTTTCCTAATAAATTAATCAGTAGCCTTTTATAATTTTGAGATATTTACATAAAACTCATTTCCAAAATTTCATTATTTTCTGTCTATCGCACGACCTTCCATGCAAAGTGATTCTCACCCCAGCTCCTGCCTGCTTAGGGACGCGCGACTTCACGCGAAGCGACTCTCATTCCACCTCCTCCCTGCTTCAGAGGCATCCAAGTTTCATTTCCCTTAATAGAAGGAAGTCATTTTGTAAGGCGAAGATCTGAAAATATCTTAGAAATTATAAGAGACCGCTGATTAATTTGGAAGAAAAAGTTAATCAGTACCATCATCTTTATTACATGTGTCAAGATCATCAAAGAGGTAATTTTAATGTATTATATTTGGGTATTACATATTGAAAAATTTAAGAGAACATCATGTCTCGCATTAAAATTGTTTTCTTTCAAATGAAAATAGATTATTGGTCATTAATTGGGGATTAAAATTGATTATGTGTTGTTTTGGTGCGTGCGTGCGTGCGTGCGCCTTTTCGGAAAATCAAAATGACATATTCAAGATGACTATCACAATGAAAACGAGCGAAAAAAGTTATATCTTCAGAAGAACTACTTGGAAAATTAATGGCAGCAAATTTTTCCATGTATTTTTGCTGCTGAAAACGAATCTGATAACAAATTTGGCACTTTGGTCATATTTTGACTGCCATTTTGAAAAAACTGCAAAAAAATTCGCTTTTTGCGTATATCTCGGAAAATATTGATTTTAGAAAAAAAAGTATTCAACAAAAAATAAAGTTCTTGAAATTCTTTACAAAGAAGATTCTATGCATAATTTTCGTAATTTTAACCGTTTACGCATAATATGACTTTGGATTATGAAACCTTTTCAATTAGGCTATATAAATTATATAGGTGCTAATATATATATATAGCATAATTGAAAAGATCTCGTAATTTAAAGTCATATTACGCGTAAATGGTTAAAATTATGTGTATATATATGTATATATAAGAAGGTTGTAAGGGCATAAAACACATATTAACACTTTAAATATTTACACTTTAAATAAGCTACATATATGAAAGTTGTGTTTATAACTTTCTGTTTTTATTGAGGAACACATTTTTATAGATCATTAATTTTATTTGTTATTATTTTATAAGCAAAAATGATAAAAATCTAAATTTTTTTATATAAGTACTTTAAGTATTAAAAATGACTTGTGCAAATTTCATGAAATTCACCAATTAGTTTACAACAAATAAAATAAAGTCTGTAAATAATTAATTCTTATTGCGAAAAATATTACCTCGGTCGGGAGTCGAATTTGGATCTCTTGTTCGCCCGGAAAGCAAGAGATCCGACTCTCGTCCAAAATAATATTTTTCACAATAAGAATTAATTATTTATAGATTTTAATATATCAGCATTATTAAGATCGTTCGAAGATGCAAAAAAGCATCAAATTATTAAATTGCTAGTCAATTTAACTCGTAATATTACTATGATAGTTCAATAGAGTTAGTGTTTCAAAATCGAAAAATCATTTCAGTGCGTGTTTTAGAGCGTTTTATTATATACGTAATATATATAATATATAAATTCACAGAATCATGCAAGCCTTTAAAATCCAGATAAATCATTTAAGATATGAGTATAATATCTATAGTTTGTGTCACATATGCGATCCTATAATATATTATAAAGTATATAAAAAACTATATAAAAACTATATTAAAAAATTGAGATTTTTATTATTATATTAGGTGTACAACTTTGCTTCCACCGTTTTTTTTCCG
>NW_012130074.1:1114276-1131398 GCF_000143395.1 Atta cephalotes
CGCTGGCCATTATTTTCTCCCATCTTTCGGGTACCGTACGAATCCCGCGTCGAAAAAACTGGTCACCTTTTGACGCTATCCACGAATCGATCCAATTTTTTACTTCTTCATGAGACCGGAAGTGCTGGTCAGCCAGGCCGTGTGCCATTGATCGAAACAAGTGATAGTCAGAGGGAGCAACGTCTGGAGAATACGGCGAGTGGGGTAGGATTTCCCATTTCAACGTTTCCAAGTATGTCTTGACCACTTTCGCAACATGGGGTCGAGCATTGTCATGCTGCAAAATCACTTTATCGTGTCTCTCGTTGTATTGCGGCCGTTTGTCTTTCAATGCTCGGCTCAAACGCATCAATTGCGTTCGATACCGATCGCCTGTGATTGTTTCAGTTTTAACAGTTCATAATACACTACGCCGAGCTGGTCCCACCAAATACAGAGCATGACCTTGAACGTCAAAATCACCGTTCTTGAAGCGTTGAAACCACTCACGACACGTTCTTTCACTAATAGCGGCCTCACCATAAGTATTTGAGAGCATTCGATGAGCCTCAGCCGTAGATTTCTTCATATTGAAGCAAAAAATTAAATCCTCCCGCAAATGACGAGAATTTGGCTAAACTGACATTTTATCGAGAATAACTTTATGATGCAGACACAAATCGACTAACTTTCTATGGGGTTATATTGACAGATGCCCAAGTTTATTGTATAACGTCTATGATCTATTTATTTCGACCACCACTTACCGCTAAAGCCATCTATAGGAAAACGGCGAAAGCAAAGTTGTACACCTAATATTATGTTTTCATATATTTCTATTAGAGTACAAATTTAAAAAATATTATTTTTTTATTGAAATAACTTTTGATCCAGATCAAACTATCTATAGTAAACTATCTATAGTTTTTTGTATTACTTTTAAGGGGATATTAGAGGCTCAATCGGGACGTAGCAGATCGATATAAATCTCCGAATTTACTGAATGGAATCAAAAATCCTTTTATAGGATTAAAATAGATGTAAAATTTGATAGTGCTGCAAAAAATTTTGTACTAAAATCGAAAAAAAAATTAAAAACTTATATTTTTTTCAACACGTAGAGCTATCACTTGACGTAGATATCTCCTTAATACAAAAATTTTATAGTTCGTATGGACCAAACGACAGTGCAGCTAAGCGTATTACGTGCACAAACAATACTGAGTTTATGAAATTAAGATTAAAAGCTTCAAAAGAAAGATTTATATCGATCTGCAAATGACATATACCTACAAATGCTGAGCGAAGACTCGGAATGGCAAAAAAAGCAATAATTGTGTCTAGCAGTAGGTGTTCAATCTTGCAAGAGATGGCGTTGCAATACGTTAGATAAGGACAGAATACGTTTGAGTGAAACACAACGATATACAGAGTGTCCTTAAAAGGTCGAGATACTTGATTTCGAAAAATATAAGTTTTACAAAAAAATGTTTCAAAAGTTGTAGGGTTCAAAAAGATTTATTTACTGATCTTATTGGTTTGACTTTGGGTGGCGTCGCCAAAGTCAGGTCAAGATCACATCAATTTTTTTTAATGGAATATCCTACTTTTGATTCCAGAATCTAAAGCTGGTGTCGAGCTGGTGGAGAGCTTCCAAAACACTATAAGAAAATATTTTTTATTAAATAATTTTTGAATTATGATTGAAAGTAACAGTACCGCCAGCATTAGCATTACCCAAGATATATCACGCGAAGACAGCGGAGATTGCCCAAGCGGATTTACACATCTTTTGTGTTCAGAGAAAGATTAGAGAATAATACAGCTAATGAAAGGAAGATCGAACCTGCTTTCATTGACTAAATCATCCGATCTTACCTTAGTTGGCTGGGTTATCATCCGATCTTGCCTTAGTTAGCTGAATCATTGTCCGATTTTGCCTTTATTGGATCATTGTCCGATCTTGTCTTAGTTAGCTGAATCATCATCTAATTTTGTCTTCATTGGTTGCATTATTTTCCAATCTTTTTCTGAATAAAAGATGTGTAAATCCGCCTGAGCAAACTTTGCGTAATACATCTTGGGTAATGTTAATGCTGGCAGTATTGTAACTTTCAAGCATCATAACTCAAATAGTACTTAAAAATATTTTGAAAAAATATTTTCTTATATCGTTTTGGAAAGCTCTCAACACCAGCTATTAGATTCTATCAAAAGTAGGATGTTCCGTTTTAAAAAATCGATATGACCTTGACTCTGACCTTGGTGATATCAAGATTAAACTAATAAGATCAGTAAATAAACTCTATAACTTTTATCTGAAACACTTTTCTACAAAATTTATATTTTCCGAAATATTCAGGTGTTCCGACCTTTTTAGGACACCCTGTATAATAAATATAAGAAATGAATGAAAGATGTCATTATTATCGAATTTGAAATTTTTTTAAAAGCTATACTATCGATCAAGTTCGGCCATCGCTTCAACATTCCCTTAAATGTAATTTTGAATAATCTTGAATAATTTTAAAGTAATTCTTAACATATTGCATTTACCTTACAACCTCCTTAAAGTGAATTAAATTCTAATATTATTTCTAATATTATTTCTTCTTTCAAAAATTTCTTCTTTAGCGCCGCTATTGGAAAATACGAGACGTATTATATATATTTTTATTTATTTTAATCAATTCCTTATATAAATTAATAATAATGCGAATAAATGTCTTTTCACTTTATTTCTGCACGTATCTTATCACTTGAGCATGTTATGTGAATTTTTATTGTCCTTTTTAATCCAAATTATTATTGTTTTACGCTATTAATGTTTCATAAGTTCACATTATTCTATTTATCTTTTATTCTATGTCATTCATATTTTGCAATATACATTACTCAACAAAGTTAAAGAATCACCCTTCGATTTTGTAAAAATAGCAAATTTTAAAATGGAAGAACTTTATCAAAAATCATTGTATCGGGATGTTTAAAAAAGTTTTCAACTTGAAATATGTACTTTTCAGATCTGTACTTTAGAAAAAACGATCTTACTGATATTTTATGGAATTACACAAACATAAATGAAGATGCACCAAATCTCAAAATTTTTTATAAAATTTGTAAAGTTTCATGGCGTAATTAAAAATTGCACACAAATGCAGTTTATAGCATCTGAAAGAATGAATGTTTAATTTGCCATTAATTTGCTTTGTTATTATATTCTACGATTTTTTTCATCGAGTTATTCAGCATCGAAGCATAATATCGTTTTTTTTTATTGAATAATTATTCAACATCAAAATAAAAGAGGTCATTTTTGCTTCAGTGTTGTATGACTCTGTTAAAAAAATCGTCCAGAGTTAAATAAAAATACAATTTAAAAATAAAGATTCACTCTTTCGAATTCTGTAAATTGCATTTGTACGCAACTTTTAATTCGCACTGTGGAACTTCGCAAATTTTGTAAAAAATTTTGAGATTAATGTATTTTCATTTATATTCATATAACTCCATAAAATATTAGTAAGACGGTTTTCTAAAGTACCGATCTGAAAAATACAGATTTCAATAATTAAATATAGAAACAACAAAGCTCAAAACGATTAAATCAATATAATCTGATGAATGCCTTTTTTTCAAGTCAATATTGCTTCTTAATGTGTAAAATTTTTTTATTATTGGGAGTACAAATTAGATCCGTTTCCCTAAAGATGGCTCCAGCTATTGTGAATGGTTCATAATGACAGCTGATTTTGGCGGTTTCAGAGAGGTTAAACATCTGCTAATAATATTCAGTTTATAGTTTGAGTTTCATACAAAAATCTTGATTTTTACTGTGTTTGAAATGTCGAATTTTGTATTAACCAAGCAGCAGAAGGTTTTGATTTTGCGGGAGGTTTTGATTTTCTGCTTTAATTGGAAGAAAAGTGCGGCTGAAGACCATCGAATGCTTGTCAAAGTTTATGGTGATTGGTTATGACACTGCTCCAACTGATAAATCATGTAGGGAATGGTTTCGACGTTTCAAGGATATTTCAGCATTGAAGACAAGCCTCGCTCTGGACAGCCAAAAAAATTCGAAGATAAAGAATTAGAGATATTACTTGAAGAAGATCAGAGTCAAACGCAAGAGGAGCTTGCAGAATTATTGATGGTAACTCAACAAGCCGTTTCTGTACGATTGAGAATCATGGGAATGATTCAAAAATAAGGAAATTGAGTGCCTTATGAAACCGAGAAAAAAATTGAAAGGCGATTTTTCACTTGCGAACAACTGATTCAAAGACAACAGAGAAAAGGTTTTTTGCATCGGTTGTGACTAGAGATAAGAAGTGGATATTCTACGACTATCCTAAAAAGAAAAAATACTACGCTAACCCCGGTCAATCGTTGCCATCGACCTCAACATCAACACTACAGCCGAACATTCGAAGATTATGTTCTGTATCTGGTGGGATCAAAAGGGTCTTGTTTACTATGAGCTGCTGAAACCTGACGATTCATTACGAGCGATCAATATCGGCTACAATTGATTCGTTTGAACCATGCATTGCGAGAAAAACGGCCGGAAAAGACATGACGAGCAAAGACATGATAAAGTTATTCTTCTTCATGACAACACTCGGCCTCATGTCGCTAAAGTCGTAAAAAAATATTTGGAAACGCTCAATGGGATGTTTTTCCGTACCCGCCGTATTCTCCGGACATTGCTCCTTCTGATTACTGGTTGTTCCGAAGAATGCAGCAAGTCACCGGTCCACTTCTTTCGCAGAAATCGAAAATTAGCTCTAAAATTGGATCGCCTCCAAAGACGAGTCATTTTTTCGAGATGGAATTCGAAAATTGCCTGAGAGATGAGAAAAAGTAGTAGGCAACGATGGACAACACTTTAGTTGATCTGTTCATTCATTTTGTTTTGAAATAAATGCACAAAAAAACAGACTGAACTAATTTGTACTCCCAATATAATATTTTATAAAATTTACAACAGAATAAACATTTCGATCTCTGTTTTTAGGTCCTCTTCAGTACAATATAAAAAATAAAATAAAAAATGCTATTAATCTTATCAGCGTATGTAAACAATTCTTATAAAGGGCATGTTATATTTGATTGATAGTGATTTTGCGAACGTATAAAATTGACCTGGTATTATTGATTACGTTGTCTTATAAATCTTTATATGCATTAATACATCAAATTGCCAGATTTATTAAGTAATTACATTATTACATAATTTTAATAAATTGATTTTCTCTTGTGACTTACATGAAATTGATAAATGAAGCACATTGAGATGTTGCACACTTCTAAAGTTCTCTTCAAATGAAAGTCATCATGCAAACATTAAACCGACACATACAATATACTGAAAAGAGGAGGCAACAAGTTAATAATTAAAATTATATATATAATTAATAAGATAATAAATTAATAAACTACAATAAATTAATAAACTACAATTAATAAATTACAAGATAATAAATTAATTAACTGGAATTGAAAGTTAATTCTGGGAAATGAGTCAGTAATTAAAATCAATAAAAGTTAAAAATGCAATAAATAATAAACTTTTAGATAAGAAGTTAAGTAAAATAAATTAAGCTAACAATTTATACACAATTTTTAAACATGATAATTATTGAAGCTGTAAATTCTTGTATGATATAAATAGCTGAATGTATAGATAACGTTAAATAAGATTAAAATATAAGAAATTTAAAAGTTCAATGTCATTTTTGTAAATTTATTCCATTCATTTGTCTTTTTTTTTGTATGTAACATTTCAGAAATCTATTTCTTTTTAAAGTTTGTCTCCTTATTCAAGATCTTTTTGTTACCCCAATCGAAATGATTTTTCTAATTTGTGTTCTGTTATTACTGAGCGCTGAATTGTATTCCATCTTATATGATTTTTATGGTTCTTTTTCTAATTTCTGTGATTTTGTTTGTTTGGTCCACATATGCATCACATTTTTACATTTTATTTCATAAACTACGTTTGTGTGTGAAACCTAAGGAAGTTTATCTTTTAACCTTTAGACTATCGGCATTTTTTTAAAATAGTGATTCTTTTTTCTCAAAAATTTTTTTATGTAAATAACATACACATGTGCAAAATTTTTAGATTTGTGTAGAATTACAAAAGTAGCAAGGAACATACGAATATAAAAAATCAAATATAAAAAATGTTTATTTTCTCAAAAACAGTGTATTTTGAGGGTTTTTGGTATCACTAATTCCAATTCTGAGCATAGATTTATAAAATTTCGAATCTTAAGCGCAATATTGACAACATAAATGAATATAAACGTATACGTATAAACTCTGAACTTTCCTTTATTGTTACCCAGAGCTAACAATGGATATAGAAAATTTGTAGCTTCTTTTTTTACTTTTCTTTTTTGTTTTATAATTTTAAAAATTTTTTATATATTTTAATTTTTTTGTATATTTTTCAATACTTATATTTTTAAATATATTTTAGACAATATGTATACAATTATGTTTGTATGTAATATATATTAGTATTAAAAATACCATTAAAAATGGTGATATTTTAAATCACACTCAAAAGCCACAAAAGTGGCTTTCCCAACAGTCTAAAGATTAAAACTTTGATAAACCATTTAAAACTTTAAATTCTAAAATTAAAACTTGTTAAATCCTAGGTCATACGAACAATGGGACTGTTTTTAAAAAAACTTATTTATTTTATTTGAAATTTTATTTATGAAAAGAATGATGAAATATCTAGATTTTTTAATTTCCCTGTTATTATGGGAATCTATATTCAGCGAATTTTGATTTAATTGTTAGAACTATGTAATCTTTTATTAATATTATTAAAGATCTTTTTTAATGGATCTATTACTAAGTGAAATTTATATGGCATTGTCAAAATTCTCTCTGTGGAACCTTGTAGGATAAATGGAGCATTCTATCAACTAAACTCAGTGTCATTCCTACTTTTCGACCAAGAGGATGGTGAGAATAATAGTTCAAGTAACATCGCGAACAGGTGGATTTTGTGTATAGATGTGTATAGATTGCAAATCAAATAATTATTGTATTTGATTAGCATAACATTCAGGAAATTTAAGGAAAGAACTTATCACCTTATTCAAGAGTAAAAAAAAGTTCAATCTGAAATGATAAATCATAAATGATAAGTCATAAGTTAAAAATTTTTTATTCGAGATTAGAATTGTCAATATTTCAATTTTAATGTCAATTGTCAATTTTAATGCTCCACTCAATTTCATGTAAGTCACAAGAAAATCAGTTTATTCGAATTATACAATAATGTAATTTACTACTGAGTAAACTTGACAATTTGCTGTATTGATGCATATATAAAGGAGATTTATAAGACAGCATAGCCAATAATATCTTTTATACACGTTCGTAAAATCACTACAATCAGATACATATGCTTTATAAGTATCATTTACATACGCTGATAAGATTAATAGCATGTATTTTCTATTTTATTTTTTATTTTTTATATTGCATTGAAGAGGATCTAAAAACAGAAATCGAAACATTTGCTGTTGCTAATTCCATAAAATAATAAAAAAATTTTACACATTAAAAACCTGTATTAAAAATATATACACCAGATTATACAGATTTCAAAACTATAAAATGTTTTTTTAAACATTTTGATGCATTTTTTATAAAATTCTTTTATCTTAAAATTTTTGCAGGGTGATTCTCTAATTTTGTTGAGTAGTGTATTTATATATATATATATAATTTTTGTAACTAAATATGATTGATTCTATACAATTTCATTAGTTTGTTGCTACTTTATAAAAATTGTTTGCCTAAGGCCTAAGATAAAATAATGATTTTTAATATTCTGACATAATTAAACGATATCTGAAATTTTAATCATCTAGTACTGAACAATCTGCATTATATTATTTTTTTATCTTATAAATTTTATAATTTATTACAGTATCTATTATACATGCTTTCGAATATTGTATCTTCCTTGTTTTTCTTTTTCTATCTTTCTTGGTCCTATCAACTAAAAATATCAACTAAAAATATTGTAAGTTTTAATAATTTAAAACTAAAGAGAGAGAAAAATTATTCTTGAAGCTTCCACGGGTGCTTTCTACATAAAGATTATGCGTTTCGCGGATTTCCTCCGTGTCCAGATCCATTCTTGAAATGCCAACGTTTTGTAAACCTTGCAGTCTACTTCATCAGGGCGAGGAGCAGCTTGATACTGAGTAGTATCAGGTAGTGGACTGCAAGGTTTACAAAACATTGGCTTTCCAAGAATGGATCTGGACGGAGAAAATCCGCAAAACGCATAATCTTTATATATAAAGAAAAAAATTTTTTAACGTTAAATTTCTCATGCTTGTCTGTTTATATATCAATATCATGTCTCTTTTGTTGAATGACCGCTCCCCCTCCCCTTCTACATCATGTTTTTATTTTGTATTTCATAAGCACATATCCAACGATCAAAATCTGTCTATGTTATAGGCGTCCTGTACCTAATATTCCCCCCCGAATTCCTGACAGACCATATTCTGGCCGACTAAACTGAGCTAGTCCGACACAGCAATGGCATACAAGACAGCAGCTTGTGCTACACAAGATGCAACAATCCGAGACAACATCAGGAAAGATCTCGTCCTAAATGACGGACGATAGCGAACCGGATGTACCGCAAGGCAAGGCTGACTGAAGAAATTCTCAATTACGCAATGAGAACACAAAGATCTCTTAAAGCGAGCGTCTTATATTCTGATCTCAGCGGCTTTGATGTCGAAGATTATAGATATTTACCGACAGGAATCATGAGAAGTAATTAGAAACGCAAGAAGGAACCATTTGTGCAGAGAGAAGAAAGAATAAGGCTGTGTTATGCGAATACTAGAGAAGAAAGAGGAAGAAGAAAGAAGAGACGAAGGTCAGATGCAAAAAAATGCTTCCGTTTCTCGATGATTGAAACAATTAGTAAAATTCTTTCAGTCACTTCTTCAACCATTTCTTTCTCTGGTGTATACTTCGACTTCTATCATTATTTATGATTTATGTACAGCTAGACTCGCATTAGTTTATGATGTAGTTCTAAGTATTAACACTGCGCTCGGTACGCGTCAGATGTATTTTTAAAAGGATAATTTTATTCGAAACGACAAATAGAAATCTTACAAGAAGAACGATTCAAATTCAATTCTTCTCGTGTTTGTTTAATTTAAAAAGTCATTTAAAATCGCGATTATCAGTATTATGTACAAGTTAAGACTACTAAGTATTCTCTCAAGAGTACGAGTTTAATCTTTCGAGAAATGTCGAAATTGCAGTATTGTCATATAACTTAATTTTAATTAATGATCTGTGAAATTGCAAATGAATAATTAAAAAACTTTACCGGTTTTCTTGAATACTCCTTTTTACTACTCCTGCCTTTATGCGATATTTGAAATACAATGTATTCTTCTTATTGTGAGTTTCGTGATGGAAGTATTGTAGAAGCGATTTTTTTTTCACATACAAGACGAATATGAGCAACTCAGTTACCTCAATTATAAAAGAATTAATTAAACAGAGAGACTAAATCACATTTCGTGAGAAACGGGGAGTTTGCGATCAGACATGCTATCAGCATTCCAGAAAAATTTTGCAGTTATGAAAAATCACACAGAAATATAAATTATTGTGATCAATGCATTATTATCGTAATGAAACAGATATACTTGTTTAATCGTGCCAAGATGATCGTTTGTTAGGTACAATAACGATGCTATTTTTAAGGATCTCTAGAAATTCTGCGATGAACAACGAAGTGTAAACAGTAGGGCCATTGTACTGCAATAAGTGATATGTAAAAGATACAAAAGATGAAAAAATAGTGATATTTATTTTGAACAATCGTGTAGAATTTGTTTTTTATTGACTCATGCGCAATTATTTTTATAAGTATCTTTTTATAGTTATTTTTGCATCATAATATTAATAACTGCGCGACGAAGGCGGTATTGGAAAATGCATCACAATTATTCTGTAAATGAAATCAAAATGACAAACTATAAATGAAGTAATAGAAATTGTACATATAAAGTTTACAAATATAGTATTACACGTAAATGTGTTAGGAAGAAAGAGATTTTTATATTACAAACATTACTACGCACTAACAGTCAATCTACACTGACTGATCAATGATGATCAATGTGTATTAGGACATATAATAAATCAAATAAATGAATATTTAATACGAAATAATTCGTTTTATCATTGTGGGTAATGCTCCGTTTCCATCATAAATTATACAAAATGTTAGGAAATTAGTGATAAGTTTTTCGCACATGTGGTAAAATGAACTAACCTGAGAAGAAAAGTCCTCTACCATTTTACAATTGTCGCAATGTCCAAATGAGAATGGATTAAAATGGATTCAGATTTTCAGAAATACGGATTCATGAATGTTAAAATGAATCCTTTTCAATCCTGAATGCATTTTTATTTATTTATAGAAGTGCATATAACTTATCTCTATGCCTTTCAAACCCAAAAATAATTAGCATTTTCTGTGCATCGTGAATTCAGAATTGTGAAATGCAGTTTTTTGATCTAATTGAATAAAAACAGTTTTTATTTAAAAATGAATCATAAATGTTATTTAAATTATTCAAAATTATAAGTAGGAAGTTTTTTCGTTTTAATCTAACTAAATTCAAAAGTTATAACGTAAAAATAATTGAGCTGTTCTTTTTCTCTTTGATTAGAAGTAAAATGAATGATCAATGTGAATATTCGCAAGTCGAACACAGCCCGAATATTAGGCTAATCACAGAGCGCGACATCGGCCAAGCGAGATTAGATCCGATACTTACCCAATGTTATCTCATAGTAATATAAATTATACTTTATTATATGTTAAATGATGATATTTTTATTATATCTATAACTTCATTACTAGTTTAGCTGATTGTAATTGAAGTAGAGAATGAATAACACATTTATCAATTGAAGAAGTGGTGTAGGTAGTGGCGGGTAACGTAGAAGATTCATAATCCAGAGATCCCAGATTCGAATCCCACTAAGGTACGTTTTTTAATACCAATTTGGAGTAGGTATAATTATTATAAATGTCTTAGGAATAAAAATTTGTAATCCTTAAATATGAATGTTTTTTTTTTTCGAATTTTAAATTAGTGTCAGCTCGGATCCAATCCATTTCAATTCATTTTCAGATTTAAAATATGCATTAAAAAAATTTTAATCCCTTTTAATCCATTCTCGTTTGTTGGATGGTTAACAAGTTATTAACTTAAGAAAATAGCCAAATTCGCCCAGTTCACCGCACAAATGTAAGCGCGCGACAGGATAGTATCGCCCCGCGCGGCGAGGCACGCGTTCGCCATGGACATATGAATATCTGGACAGAAACTTCAGGTATGGGGGGGGGGGTGAAAATTTTAGGGAAGGAGGAAGCCGCCATATTGCTGGCGACATTGATGCTGCTTCTTTCTAGCGTAAAATAATAAAGTATGTTCTGTTTCATGCATGCTGCATTATTTATCCTTGTTATTCATCAAATATTAATTAATATTCTGCTTCATCCGTGAAGCGGAATGCAATTTATGTGATTATCGCTGCTGGATATCATGATGAGGATAATAATTGCTTTTCATTTATACCGATTCTCAGATAATTCTTATTTGCGACGTCATAACTCACTTGAATGCGCATTCCTTTAATATTCCTTTAATAAATGAGATTTAATTTTTGCCTATAATCTGCATAAAATCGAGATCATGTGCTTTAAGTTTTGTAAACTCACTTTAAAAGTCAGGTTCGAACTTGTGTTGTTATGTGATAACTTTTTACCAACTAAGCAAATAATGACATCATTAATCTGAGTATGAAATACTCAGTTCACTTCAGTTCACTCAGTTTCACTTGCATGCAAATGGAAAGTAATTAATATTGCGCATAACAAAATTTTATATTTTTCTAAAATAAAACATCAACAATGCCACATTATGCTGTATCAATAAAAGCTACAAAAAACTAAGGAGCAAATTAATCAAGAACAAAATGTCGAAATAAGTTTTCATCGATACAATTTTCATCGACATATTTAACCTACAATAAAAATAAAAATTCAATACCCACCTAGCAAACGAGAATGGATTAAAATGGATTGAAATTTTTTTCTATCCGAATGCATATTTTAAATAGCGAATACTTTTTTTGGATTTAATTGGATTCAATTAGATTTAATTGGATGCAATTGGATTGAAAAACTGCATTTCCTATTCAAAATTTTGAATTGAACAGTTCATGAAACAATATTTCTGAAAATCTGAATCCATTTCAATTCATTTCAATCCATTCTCGTTTGCACGGTATAAAATAAATAATAAAAAAGAGGTTATGAGCCAATAAGTCACTTTAATACTAATCCAAAAATAATGTGAAATTAAATTTCATATAATTGAATAAATGTTTGGACCTACACAAAGTCATTATCAATGTCACAACATATCGATAATTATGAGTACAAAAGTCGTATAAAAATTAAAATTCTAATAATATCTAAAGCCATGTTAAAATATTATTAATATAAAATTTGAGGCAGTATTATATATTTTATTAATATTTAACATGATTTTGGATTTTATTGCGACCTTAATTGTTGCTACTTACAATTACCTTCTTTGTAACGTTAATTATGACCTTGTCTACAGATCGAAATGTTTGTTCAATTATATAAAATTTAGTTTTATATTATTTCTAGTTTAGCATTAAAATAATTTGACTCATAACCCTTTTTTTAATTACTTGATTTGTAAACGTTTAACGGTTGTGTGCAATTGAAAACAATTTTCAGTTTATATTAAAAGAAGTAATGAATATATATGTATATTTATTACTTCTTTTATTATAAACAGAAAATTATTTTTAATTGCAACAATCGTTGAATTAACTTTGTCTCACACAAAATCCTATTTTTATGCATTAAAAATACAAATAATATCATAATATATATATATCGATTTTCAAATAGAGCGCTAAAATGTCGCCAGACAAGATGACTGACCCTCCCCGTCGCGCGTCCTCTCACCCGTAAGCTAGCTTTACGCTCCGTCCAGATATTTATATATTATACCGAGATAGATTTAATTTCGTTTCACAAATTAAAAATTTATAGAAATGATCTCGGTAAGGCGGTTAGATTGATAACGGGATATTCTTTTACAAATGCTTTTTTGTATAAAAATAGGTTGTAAGGAAAATGTTTGTGAGTGTGGTTTTGAATCTCAGGACCTAAACCATATTTTTTGGATTTGCCCCCGTCAGACCTGAATTTAGAAATGATTTGATTCAGTCACTTATTGAAATTGGAATTTTCGCTCCTTTATCGGTAGCTCGTGTTGTTTCTTTGTCATACATTAAAGCTATCAATTTTTTTATTTATTTTCATGAATAAATGTAACTTTAATATTTAAATTTTAATTGTATTCGTTTTTTATGCACGATCTTGCACCTACAATAACGTTCAGTTCCAGTTGATCTGCATCGAATCTGCATCAAATAAAGTGACACCTGGAGTCTCTGTTTTTGTAATCACAAAGATCCATTTGAAGACCTCTGGGATTATGTTGACAAACCTTATATCGAATAGTAATTTTTAAGTCTCTATTCCCGAAGAGATTCTTATGCTAGATTACCAGATCCGTTCTACGCATGGTACTATGACTCAATCATAGGATCGAAAATCCATACAGGGGAATTAGAAGAAGAAGAAGAAGAAGAAGATATTCAAATTGCGTCCGCAATTGCATTGTAAAGAACGTGTCTAGCGACGGCGGATGCGCACTTCGCCGCATGAGACAGGTATTATCCTGTCACGCGCTTGTATTTGGCGATGGGCTGGGCGAATTTGGCTATTTTCTTAAGTTAAAATTAGTTAACCATTGCGACAATTGTAAAAAAAATGATAGAGGACTTTTTTCTCAATTTAATCCATTCTACCACATGTGCGAAAACTTATCACTAATTTCCAAACCTCCTGTATATATTTTATAAATGATATATCATTTATGCGTACATTTTGTATACATTATATATGTTTTGTAATTATTTTGTATATTATTTTATATATTATAAAATATGTATTTCATGTATAGTATTATATTTCATAACTTATAATATATATGATTTTTTCTTTATATGACTGATGTATAAAAGAATAGACAATGCAATATAACGCTTCCATCTCTGATTTTCTTGTACTTTATAAATTTATTTTATAATTTTATTTTGTAATTTTTTTTATTTATTTTGTAATTTTCATTCGTAGAGAATATGTTCCGGGAAGGAAAATTGTCACTTACCATAAGTCCCGTTTTTTTTTTAATAATTTCAATTTTGAAATTAATTTTTTTGCAATGTTTTCAAATGTTCTCATATACTATTATATATATGTATATATGTATATATGTGCGTGCATGAGTGTGTGTAAACAACTAACATAAGTTGTAGTATACATAGATGACAGATGGTCTATCGTAACTTAACTATATCTAGTGAAATGATAATGGATTCAAATTGAATTGATTCCATCGATTCGACATCGATTTCATTGTCATTTCTTAATGGACTAATAATGGACAATAATAATAAATAAATAATTCAGTGCTCTGCATTAGATGCACATTTCGAACTGATTTCAGCGAACGACTCTCTACTACCGATCGAATCTCAGCCTAGTCGCTGACCACTCACGATGATGCTCTGGTTCAGGAGCTCTCTATATCTTAAATATGCTAAGATTAGCTCTCTATATCTTAAATATGCTAAGAAGATACAGTATATTGTGCTAAGTATCTTTTGTTATTAAAGAATATCTTGCTAAATAATTTTTATTTTCTTAAAAAATCAAATACTAAATTTTCTATTATTAATATTAATAAATGTATTAATATGCTCCATATAATAATATAATTGTAACAATAATACGTGTCATTGTAGCAATCACATGAAACAAATTTTTCAAGCTTGTTGATTGACTATGGGATAGAGAGATCCGAAGATCTCTCTGTTCTATACACATTTGTCGTATGACAAAAACGCACAAATGAAATAACATCTTTGCGATAGTAAGAGTCACTCGCTGGAATCAGCCCGAAACGTGCATCTAATGCCGAGCACTATATTATCAAAATAGCATGTTACTTTATTTTAAGGAGGAATTATCTTTTATTGGATTATTATCCGTCAAAAAATCGATTTTTTTAACGGAATATAGTATGAAAAATATGTACAGGAAGTTTTAAATTAAAATTCATATCATCATCGAGATACTATTAAAGATCGACATCCTTACGGGAATTCGCGTCCATGTGAATATTGAAGTAATTAAGAGTTAAAAACTATAATAATATTGCATTAATTAATATTGTATTAATTTTATGATTTATTAGTTTAATAGACGTATTTATACATTTAGAACTCAATAATGCTCGAGTTTTCTTTAAAATTATGATTTCATTTTGTTGATTGTTATCGTCAAAGTTTGATTATCAACAGAAGTGATAACTGCAGAGAAAAAAATTGTAATTTTTCCGCAATATATAAAATATTATAGTTTTACAAATATGCACATTTATGGAACATTTATGTAATAAAAAATCATGAATTTAATAATGTATGAGCCAAATATTTATGTTAATAATAGCAAATTTATATAAATTATCGATAATAATGTTCTTCAATTACAATACTTCCGAAGTTTTTATATCGCCGAAAATTTGCTTAGGATTGACGGTCTTTAATAATAGAGAGAAACTTGAAAGAGGACATGACGACCCAAAATCTGTAACCGCAAAATGCTGCCGCACTAGGGCCCTCTGACAAAGTGTGTAATTGGATGTAATATTCCGTACATGACTCGTAATTCGTTCACTATTTTCGTTTATAATTCAACAACTAAGTTATACATAGATTTTGACAAAGGAAAAATTGTCTTAAAATAATGTCAGAAATATGTCATTTTAAGGACAAAGGTTTGTTCTGAGACATATACCTGCGACATATTCTAAATTGATTTATTATATAACTTCGTCAATTATATCACCGACGAGATATTATTAACAGAGAAAAATCTGAGAGAGAACATCACGCTGAAAACCTGTAATCGCAAAATGCTATCGCATACTCTGACAAAGTAGATGTAAACTACATAGCAACGTCCACTTTTCTTAGAGGACATCGTCTATTTTTCAAGACAGGAGATAATAAATCGACATTTGGTACATATAGCACGATTACATACACCAAATATGATGATATCATCTCCAGCTTTGAAAAATAGACGATGTACCCTAGAAAAGTGAATGTTGCTATATGAAAATAGCGAACGAATTACGGATTACATACGGAAGGTAGGCGTAATGCATCATCCGACGCGGGCGCTCAGTTCCGATCAGTTGCTTGCTACGCGTGAAGCTGACTTTTTATATGCAGCGGCAGCAATTTATTGCTATTAGTTAAAAATTTTACATGAGATGATGCACTTCCGACGGAAAATACATTTTCTCATATCTCATTGAAATTCAAGCGAACGAACAGTGAGCAGCAAAGAATTTGAAGCTAAGAAAATGCAATGGGTACATATAATGAGTACATTTTTATTAAGATTTGAAGTAATGGGAATATTCTAAATTCTAAATTACCTTAAATGGTCCAAAAAGTTGTCCAAATTATAACTGCACTAACAATTGCCATATAATCACAAGTTTTTATCTTTTTAAATTTTCCATATTAATTTTCGAACTGAGCAAATAAAAGATATATATTTGAGGTTAAACTTTAATACATGTATTATTACTGATATTTCTTTTCATGTGCAGCAAAATACAGCGGAAACAATTATGAAAAATTTGCATCACGTGACATTTTTGCTGCCGCAGCGTGCTTCGCGGGAAAAGTCACTTTAACACGATGATATGCGCATGTACGTATTTCCTCTTCCCCACCTCACTCTCTCCCTCTCCCTCTCTCNCNTCNTCNNNTNACNTATNATCGATCNTNANCTGTANNTNACTATNTNGATCGTNTCNGTNTNTNTATATATATATATATACTACTACTATATACTACT
>NW_012130074.1:1131418-1173228 GCF_000143395.1 Atta cephalotes
CGCCGTCGCGCGTTCGTCGTCGGTAACGGAACGTACTTAACTTAACCTAACGTAGTAGTATAGTGCGCTACGTATACCTTCTTCCTTCCTCCTCCTCTCTCCTCCTCCTCCTCTCTCTCTCTCTCTCTCTCTCTCTCTCTCTCTCTCTCTCTCTCTTCTATCTTGTAAAAATGTTTTCATACTGCAACCGAACTAGAAAAAGGCAGGATAATTTCGTGACCATGAATTCCGAGTGAATTCTTATAATTCTCATAAATCCAGACTAAATAACATAAGATTTTGTTTTCACATTAATTGTATCACGATTACGTTTATGCGAATTTTTTTCTTTCAAATTAATTATATCACTTATAACGTTTCACGCATACTTGATCGACAAACGAATTTATTAGTTCGTTATTCTTAATCACCGATTAATTATTTAGAGACTGAGAATTAACTGAGAATTAAATCCAAGAAAGAAATTGCATACAATTAATTATCAGAAATTTTCGTCCTTCTATAAATTGTTTCGCATGTCAATACATTCACGGATTTATCCACGCACTTGACTTATTTTTACAAACAAATCTATTGGCTCACTACTATTAATCACTGCCGGTTAATCATTCGGCACTGAGAATATTATTCCGTATAAATCCGTATTGATACAATTTATAAAAGGACGAAAACTTCTGATTATTAATTGCTGTATGCAATTTCTTTCTTGGATTTAATTCTCAGTCGGTATGAAACATCTTTATAAGGTAAGAGAGAGAGAGAGAGAGAGAGAGAGAGAGAGAGAGAGAAAGAGCGGGGTGAGTGAGAAGAAATATGTATACATGTGCGTATCATCATGTTACGCGTTTCAAGCCGTTGATCGGAATTGAGCGCTCACGGACGGTGCGTTGCGCCGCTCCTACCTTGGAGTCCTATATGAAAGAAGTGACATTCATCCCTTACTACCTTTAGTACATGTTCAGCACTGCCATATTTAACCCGCTCCAACTGACCAGTTTCCATGAAACTATTTACTTCATTGTAAGAATCATGAATCCTTCGTCAGGATGAGGTTAAGTAAGTATTAATGTTTTGTGTTTTCTTGTTGAATAATATAGCGATTAAATAATGTAATTAAAAATGTTACAAAAAAAAAGGTAAACAGCATAATTGTATACAATTAGTTTTATAATTTTATTGAATGCATTATTGCAATAACGTTATGTATTTTTGTAACATGATTATGTTTCTATTTTACCAAGAAATATTTCACAAATACACAAAGATACCTCTACATACCTATTTTAGGTATTATAAGTATCTTTGTGTATTTGCGAAATATTTCCTGGTAAAATAGAAACATACAGCCTGAAACTGGTACATACACTATGTGTACCAATTTCAACTGTAGAAAAGAAATATATGACAGCTCTCCACTGAGGGCACAATAATAGCTGCTTTAATTAGGTAGGGGATAACACCAATCAGAAAACGCGACGCCGTGGTCGCTTCTCTCATATATAGGACTCTACTGCCTACTTTCCGCGATCCATAATTCATTCACTATTTTCGTTTATAATTCAAAAATTAAGCTACACATCAAATTTTGATAAACGAAAAATTGTCTTAGAATTATGTTAGAAATACGTCATTTCAAGGACAAAGGTTTGTTCTTATACCCTGTATAACTTAATGCTCACGGTAAGTGCTTCGATTTCTTGCTTGGCACGAATAGAATTATTGCTCCGGACAGGGAACAGGCATGATGTAATAAGAAAGATGGACCATTCTGCTAGATGCGCAGTGGATTGAAGAAGCAGAGATATGTCAGCCAATCAGAGTTTGGCTAATTTGTCTAATTCAAAATAGCCGATGGAGCAGTCAGTCGTGCTGTAAGTATTATACAAGATAGAAGAGAGTTTTTATCTGTACATATGAAAACAATTTCAATTGCATTATGCCGACGTACTGTCGTCAATTGCAAAAGCAAGAGTAGTTGCAACAAAGAAAAAATAAAAATGTTTCCTTTCTGTAAACATCTTAGAAAATGTATTATTGAATAGAACAAATTCTTTAAAGGTTCCTTATATGTAAACTTTTTTTCCTTAAATGCATAGGAAAAGAAAAATAATTCAGGAAATATAATGTTATTTATTAGATTTTTTTTTTCATATGTTTAGTTTATTTTATTTTATGAGCGTAACTCTCACCGGACGAATTGCCCAATCTCTGATTGCTCCTTCCGCCATTATGCATATTGGTTCCTTTTTTATTACGTCATGGGAACAGGGAACAAAAGATTGGGAATTTCTGAAGGACTAGTTTTACATGTAGTCTGAAAACTCGTCTATAATGGTCATAAAAGAAATAAGGGTATATCCACATAAATTTATGTAGTCGCATATGCATAAAGAAAATTATCCAATGCATTTCTTTCTTTTAAAATCGCATGTAAAATGTGACTGGATAATTTTTTTATGCATTACGTTTATGCGGCTATGCAAGTTTGTATGGATATACCTAAGAATACTCAACTATAACTGGTTAATTTCCTTTCCGGAATCTTTAATGAAGGATTTTATACTATATTAAAAGTTATGACAACAATTGAAATTCAGAATGTCATTGGAGAACAAGCAAAAATATTTACTTCTTCACGCAATGAGCAACGCTTGGAGAGATCGGCAAGATGGAGCCTCGAGGTCTTATGCGTCATCTACAATGTCAGTAGCAATAGTGGATGAGGCTGTAAGAGTAATAAATTGATCAATCACAGTTGAATGGGAGAAGAATAATCGACTGTAATTAGTCAATTTCTTACTCTTACAGCCTCTTTCATTACTGTCATTGCAAACCACGTATTAGAGTTGCCGCAGATAAAATTTCTGTAACAAGTCTTAAGTAATCTTAAGCCAATGTGAACTTAAGCCAATGAACCAATCAGGATACTGCTTTAGATCTACGTACTCTAACAGAAATAGTAGTAAATTTATCCATAAGACAAATTTTAACTGGTTGAAATTTGCTTTATGGATAAGTTTACTGCTATTTCTATTTCCATCAGATTACGTAGATCTAAAACAATATCCTGATTGGCTCATCGGCTTAAGTTTTAACGGATACTATTGGATTGCTAGCTGCATTAGAATCTTACCACCGTATTGACTGCGGTGCTGTCAGTGCCAGTATCGCAACCAATACGGTGGTAAGAGTCTAAGGCCCGAATTCATAGTTCTTCAGATCTTAAGTCTGGTCTTCAATATCTGAACTCGGATTCCAATCTTAAATCCTCAAATCTAAATTTCAGTGCTAGTAGCTAATCATCAATCAAATGCAGTTCTTCGTGGCTATTGTCAAAAATTCCTAGCTTACAATAGATCGTTGCAAGATATCAAGCAAATCACAACGGTCGTTTTCAGTATATTCAGAATATTAGGATAGCTGATACTGCAGATAACGTAAATTCTCCCATATAGAAAAATAGTTGTACTTTTACAGGAGAGAATGGCGACCGTCACAGCCATAACTAATCAGCAATTAGAAAATTATATATTATAAATAAAAAAGTATATATAGAGAAAAGCCTCCTATTATGAAATAGGCGCTTAATATGTGATAACGGCGTTTCCGCTAAACTAATAAATGCTATTTATTACTCTAATTTATTACTCTTGGATTGAAACTATTTAGTAGAAAATTTATTATTATTAGATCATGCCTATAGTCATTGTAAAACAAAATTTTAAAATTTGGATGTCTTCAAGTTTCATTAAAATGAGCATTTAAATCTTGTTTATTATTTAATAAATAAATATTTGGCAATAAATTCTTCATGTAGTGATAAAGTAAGGTCGTACTAATAGAAAATATGGGATATGTTGAATTGTTTAATTACAGAAGTTAGATTTGATGATCATAAAACCATAAGACGTGGAAATCGTAATATGAGATATAATACCCAGATATTCCTAAATATAAAATAACCCAAGCTCCTATATTATAGTGAAAATCGTTGCTAAAGTATAAATGTTATTGTACAATAATAAAAAAGACAACCGGAATGAACGTCGAGTCCGTATATCTGCGATGCTTGATTCCAACTATCTGAAAACGAGTTCTGGATATAATCTATCACATGCTCATTTTTCGCGCACGCTGGCTGTGTATGTTTGTATTTTAGAAACATTAAAGTTTTTTAATTGCAATACTGATATACTTTATGATATATTTTACTATCAATTTCTCGGGACATCTCATATTAGGAGCACAATTTTTTGACTTTGCGATTTGTTCATTTTCTGCATTTCTTTAATTTTCAAAAAAAATGAAATTTGAATTAAATTTTATGTAACGTTATCTTAAAGCTTATTAAATTCTTTTCAAACATATTATTTTTTAAAATTCTGCCTACAGACTTCTAGCATTCCAAAATGAACTCGGTATCTCATAATAGGGGCCTTTCTTCTAATAATATGGCTCAATAAAAATAAATGATAAAGAAATTGGAAAGGATAAGAAGTATAGTTTTAATAAATTAGTTTTCCATATTCCCTATTTTGATATTTCCAATATTTTCTTTCTTCTTTCATTTTTCTTTTTTTTTCGCTCTTTTTGGATTTAATTCTGGCATTTAAATTCTTGATGTAGGAAACTCATGACAAGATAACTTTTATTCATAATTTATATATTAGTTTGTGTTGCTCAAAAGCTACAAAAGCAAAAGTGAACCGAAACATGTAAACACGTTTAATAGTAGAATATTTTTAATAGTAGAATAAAGAAGTTTTCATAAGTGTATTATTTATATTTACTTATTATTATTTACTTTATTATTATTTACGCAATGTCTTCTACGCCTGACTTCTAGTGCCCTTATTCGTTCCAATTTTTTTTGATTTATAAGGAGTTTTTGTTAATTTCATTTGTTATACGAATAATGATAAAATAGAAGGACTATGAGCTAAACAATAACTTTTAATATTCGATAAACAAACATATTTCGACAACAATCGTATCATTATGTACAAATAAAAATAAAATTAATTTTGAATAAGTGACATCATTTTAAACGCTGAGTAAAATTATTACAAAAGAAATAAGGAACATTAACATGATATACTTTCTCTTAGACGATCCCTCTTATAATTATTAAATATTTATCGCCAAGCGTGATACGTAATTGAGTACAATATTATAATCATTTGGTGAAGTTGCAAATATTAATCAAAAACTGAGATCTTAATCTAAATCATACTGTTTGCTCCAATGGTATCAATTAACAAATAGTCATAGCCAAAATTGTATCGCCAATAAAACATATATAAATAAGCAACATGCGAAAGAGTTCCAAGATAGTTCACTGTTCAAAGACGTAATATATTATAAATATTTATATATTATAAATATAATATTTATATATTATAAACATTTTGATTCTTTTCCTCACACTTTCTTTGGAAAAAATGGATTTTTTAAATGGATTTTTGGTCGATTACATTTGATTACATCTTATAACCTCATCACGTTTTTATTTTATTTTATTCTCACACTTCTCTCTCGAACAGTCATGAAGAACTGAATTTGATGATTAGCCACTAGCATTGAAATTTAGATTTAGAGATTCAAGATTGAAATCTGAATAGATATTGGAGAACAGACTTGAGATCTGAAGAAGGACTATAAATTCGGGCCTAATTCAATTAGCAATCCAGCAAAAAAACAAGCAATATGTCCTTAAGGCTGCCGCAGATATAATTTCTATAATAATATTTCTATAACCTTAAGATGTGAACTTAAGCCAATGAGCCAATCAGAATATTGCTTTAGATCTATGTATTCTAATGGAAATAGAAATAGCAGTAAACTTATCCATAAGACGAGTTTCAACCGGTGAAATTCACCTTATTGTGAGGTTATGGATAAGTTTACTATTATTTCCGTTCTCGTTAGATTACGTAGACCTAAAACAATATCCTGATTAATCCATCGGCTTAAATTTACATTTTACGATCACCATTGCGAAATTTTGTGTGCGACAGCCCTAAGCAGGCCATGTAACAAAGGTCAGTAGTAGTTTAAAGCCCATTCTACAATGGGCAGTAGCAGTGGTGGATTAAAGAATAAGCGTAGAAATCAACCAATCATAGTCGAATATGAGGATATTCAACTATGTCGACTTAGTCGATTTCTACGCCTCTTTAATCCACTACTGCTACTGCCCATTGTAGATGGGCTTAAGGATGCGGCCTATGACAGTCGGATTTCGGAAAACAGAATCTCGAAAAAGTAATAGAGTGGGGATCAACCAATCAGAATTATTGATATATATTACTTCGTCGTACATATTAAATACAAGCCCTGATGAAAATAAAACATAAAACGAGTGTCAATAAAGCGTTAATTGGAGAGTAAAGGACATGTAAGGAGGGAATAACAGAAACATAAATAAAATCCGTAAGAAGCAAAAATTGGAACATGCAATGTAAAGGAAGCATCAACTAAACGTTAAAGAAACATAAATAAAAGTAGATAAGTTCTTCGGCAAACACGAGCAGAATGTTCGTATATTGAATATAAATGGAGCAGTCTAGAAAACATAAACAGAGCATTGTCGAGTTCTTAGACGAACATAAATAAAATGTAATCGAGATCTTTGGTAAACAAATGATATTTTAAAATATATTTCATTTATTCGGTAAATCCAAAAAAAATGCTATGCTTTTTTCTTGGAGTCCTAGAAGTTCACTTCAAAAAATTATTTCATTAGAACTGAAAAATCTTTCAATGTTACACCTTTTATCTTAATCTGTGCGGTTTTTAAATTCGAAAAGTTAGTTCTCGTTAAGTCCCTCCGGTGGCGGTGCCGCGTAACTCAACGAAGTGTCGTTTATGTTCGCTGTACAGCTCAATTTTAACAGTAAATTTTTTTATTTCTATATCTTGGAAACGTACATAAAGCGAATTTGAATGCTTCGTGTACTTTTTGCCGAATATTTAGAAAGCGTAGACGAAGTATAATGAAAATTAAATGAATGAAATATTTGAGAAGTGAAATATTTAAGAAGCTTCATGCATTTTTTGCGTAATGTTGAGGAATGTATGAGAAATGTTAATGAAAAAAAAAAATTTTTAATGTGTGGGAAATGTGACAGATGTGTTTTGAACACACTTTACGAAGTATTTGGGGAGAGTTCGTGGAGCGTGTATGAATATTCAAAATCACTAAGAATCAATGGAAAATAAATGAAGTGATTAAAATTTTTTGTTCACTTCTTTAATACTTCGACAAGCTTTCATTCATATTTTCATCAGGAAGATTATTAAAATTGAATTTTTAAACGTATATATAAAAAGAAATTCAATATTAATAAATAATTGTTTGATATAAGTAGTCATTTTTCCAGCATATAAATTAATATAACCATTTATATCGTTCGAGATAAAATTGCGTGCTTGTCGGTCCCAGCTTTGTGGTTGAGTTCCCTATGAACCAATATTTCTGAAATTGAGAAAAATCAGGAAATTTATTTTAAATATTTTATGAAAAAAGGTAATTATTGTATAGGAGAATCCGCAAGATAAATTCGCAATAAAATTTTTATTGATATTTTTTTATTATAACACAAAATAATAAAAGAATCTTTTAAAAGACGATTTGAGGTTACAATAACAATCCATTTTCCGAAAAAATTGCTCCATGGAGAACTCAGTCACAAAAATTTCGGGCTGACAAGCATGCAATTCTATCTTCACGATATAAATAATTATATTTATATACTGGAAAAATGAATACTTATATATTAATAAATATTTATCGAACAATTATTTATTAATAGTAAAAAAATTTTTATGCATAAATACGTATAAATATTTATAAATATACATAAACACGCATAAATATTCATAAACATGTATAATTATATGTCCATATATGTTCATTCATTCTTCTTTCTTTTGTAAAATTAATTTTTAGTGTAATAGTAATATGAAAACATAAAAAATAATTAAAGGAATAATTTTCGCATTGTTTGTTAAAAAAAATTGTTAAAAAACAAATTTGGAAAAATGTAAAAAAATTGCTTATATATAATTATACATAATTTTTTTACATGTCTTCAAACTTGATTTTTTCTAAAACAAATTGTGCGATAATTACCTTTTTAATTATTTTTAATATATTTTCACAATATTACTATTATTTCTATTACATTAAAAAGTAATTTTAAAAAAGGAAGATATATGGACATATTTCAATAATTATACAGTTTAGCATACTAAGCTCAAAAATCAATAAAAAGTTTGTTCATGTCGCACGCTCCAATATGTCACGAGTTCCAATATGTTCGCGTCACTGGAATCAATATGGTGACTAGATATTCACGTCTTAGAGTCCTTATAACAGAGTCTAGATAATGTTGAAGCAATTGTTGATTGATTTTGTTAACAATTGACACTATATTGTTAACTAGCGACAATGACAGAATCTTGGAAGAAAGCGTCGCTCTCATTGGCTATCACTAGTCAACAATAGCGATAATTGTCAATAAAATGTTTAGAGAATCCCGCAACAGCAGTATAGATTAGTATACACATTATACATATATATCATTAAATGATTGCAAGACATATTGACACGCTGGCAGACATAATTGTGCTCGCTTGTATAATTCTATTCTATTCTATCTTCCATCTTAGATTATTTAAATAATTTGAATTCAACTCTATTGTCTATCGCGTATAACAACAAGTAGTCATTTGAATAGCGCAGCAACACAGCGATACATTTCCGGTTTTGACTGTTAATGGCGGACGGGTATGCGCGCGAATGCAATGTCCAGATTCTGTTATAAGGATTCTAGCCCATGATTGTACACTCAGGGTGCGATTACATGAAGCGCGGTACGCAGTTCGCGGTATCGTGGTACAGTAATTAATAGTAACTAACTAGGTAATCAGGAAATCGTATACTACGTATCTATTTCTTTCACTGATATTACATGGAGCACAGTTTGGGCGCAGTTTACAACACTAGTAACAAACTCACATTAGTATGAATTTTTTTAAATATTAACTTATTTTTATGCACATTTTATCGATACTATTTTTTCAACAGATTTACTTAATAATTGCGTTTAAATCATTATTTCCATTAATTCCATTAAAAAGTGCAGTAGTGTAAGTTTGTTACTAGCCCGTGCCGCAAACCGCGCGCAAACCGCACTCCATATAATATCAGCGAAGAAATAGGCGGTTTTCTAGTTGCCTAATTAGTTATTATTAATTACTGTACCAGCATACCGCTTACCGCGCTCCATGTAATCTAGTGATGGACACTTAATCGATTAAATCAATTATCGATGATCATATAATCGAAAGCAATTATTGAGCGACCTCAAGATAATTGATTATAATTGATTAATCAGACATTAATCGGATATTTTTTTAATTTTTCATTTCATTTCTTTTCAACAGAATCGGCAGCAGTAATGGACAAGATTATTTGCACCTTGATTATAGTGCAGTTGAAATGCAGATAAGTTTTTGTCCATTAGTTCTACAATACTTTTTACGGGAATCCTACTTTGTAAAAAATTTTTTACGCATGAATACATAAATATTCATAAACATACATAATTTTATATGAAATATGTCCATACATGTTCATATATCCTTCTTTCTTTTGTAAAATTATTTTTTAGTGTAATAGAAATAACAATAGTAATGTGAAAACATTAAAATTAATTAAAAGGGTAATTTTCACACTATTCATTTGAGAAAAAATCAAGTTTGAAGAAATGTAAAAAAATTATGTATAAATTATGTATAAGTTATATATAAAATTGCATAATTGTGTGTATGAATAATTTTTTTAACATTCTTCCAAACTTATTTTTTTCTAAAATGAATTGCGAAAATTATCTCTTCAATTACTTTTTATATTTTCATCAGCATGCAGTATAAGTGTTGATATAGTGTTGATATAGTGTATTATAATATCATATACACTTTTTGTATTGCTACCATACAATTACGCCGTACACCGCTACCTCGTACAATATTAGTACGGTAGCGGTATTTTAAGCGTGTATCGTAGGATATCGCATACTTGATTATCTAGATTAAGATATGAACAGCTTTTACCGATAAAGCGTCTATATTACTAATTAAATAATCTAATTTTTGTATAACAAATACTTTTTTCTTTTACAGATTCGAAAATCCTTTTCCAAGATTAAAGTATACGCATTAATACGTGTTTGTGAGTTTATGCCGAAAACGACTAAAAAATTCGAAATTGATGTATTTTTTATCATTTCTTAATATATCATGGGGTCTCAAGCTATCAAGTCGTGATAACATTTGCTTGATACAAAAGTTTTGCAACCTGTATTTGCGAAATAAAATAGTAATCCACAAACACATAATTTGTACGAACATATAACGTCGAGTTCTTAAAATCAAGGACTGCGCACAATGAAAAGAATTTCGATATCAGATTAAGGACAGTTTACAATATCACAATGAACGCCATCACTAACGGGCTAGCGCGACCGAAGTTGCTACACACTTACATAAGTTGTCTATATGTCACACAGACGGTTTATGTGAATACTCATGCTCAATTAAACACTAATGTTCGTGTTCATAGCACAGTACAAATACATACAATATAAACACTGAACGTTGGCATCTTTGATGTAGTGGGTCCCAAATTACATGACTCGCCGCCATGTTGTGGGTTGGAAAGGGGCTTATAAATTTGAATTTTTATAAAGCTACAGAATGATTTTTCTAAAAAAAGAAAAAGACAATTCGATCGTGTCATGAAAATTGTTTATAGCGAGTATATTTTTAAATCAGAATTATATAATGATTATATAATATAATGTTAACGAACTCATTATATAAAAATAATATTCACATTAATAATAATAATATTACACAGTAATAAGTAAATTAAAAATAATAATTAATTAAATACTATATGAAAATTATATAAAGATTATGCATTTCACGGATTTCTTCTGTCCAAATCCATTCTTGGAATGCCAACATTTCGTGAAACTTGCAATTTACTTCATCAGGGCGAGGAGCAATTTAATTTTGAGCTGTTCCTCCGGGTCGTTCCCTTTTTATATATTACGCTACTTGTTGGAGTGGTGGAGAGAAAGAAGAGAAATGTAGATGGGGGATGGGGGAGGGATGGGAGAAATCGATCAGTCCTCATTAACCGGGAGAGTTTTCCATATTTTATTTATGTTGTAGTCATTATCTCTATTTAGATTGTTAGGATGTTTTTGTATCTTTATGGCTTCTCTATACTTTCTTAGAAAGTATGATGTAATATTGGCTATTATGGTCGTTTTGTACAAACAGTATTTCATGTTTTCTTCCGGTGTTGTGTTCCTATAGTGCTGATTGCGTGACATGTTTAACATGTTTTAACTGACATCACGTTAGTGTTCTTTTATTTGTAAGTTGACCATTCTCTCAGCTTCTCCAATGTATACTTGCCCACAGAAACAAAATATTATTTTGTACACTCCTGCGGAGCTGAGGGGAGGGCTTTGATCTTTAGGATTTCTTAAGATTTGTCCTATCTTTTTCAATGGTTTAAAGATAGTTCGGATATTGTGTTTGTTTAATATCCTGTCAATCCAATCTGTTGTTCCTTTGATATATGGGAGAATGGATAGGATCCTCTTGTCTAATTATGCATCAGAGACCGTTTTTTTTTGTTTGCATATTTATTGATTGTTTTGATTATTTCTTTTTTGCCGTGTCCGTTTTTCTGTAAGGCTGTTTTTAAGTGATTGAGTTCTGTCTGTAAATGTTCTTTGTTAGAGATGGTGAAAGCTCTACAAGTGAATTGATTGCAGACTTTTTGTGCTGGGTGGTAGTGTGACTCGACATGTAGATATTTATCTGTGTGTGTTGGTTTTTTTGTACACTTGATGTACCGTCAGCTTTCTTAGAGATAAGAATATCTAGGAAGGGGAGTTTCCGTTTTCCTCTATGTCTATAGTGAAATAGATATTTGGATGTTGATTGTTAAGGAAAATTAAGGAATTTATGGAGTTCAACTCTGCCGTATCTCCATATCACAAATGTGTCGTCTACATAACGGAATCAAATTTCTAGATTTTTGAGTGTTTTTCTGAGGACCTCTTTCTCAAAGTGCTCCATATTAGCGAGTACAAGAGAAATAGGAGAGCTCATTGCCGCTTCTGAAGTTTATATAAAATTGTTGTAGGATATAAAATTGTTATAGGAGAAGTAAGTAGTTGTTAAGCAGTGCTCTATTAGTGGAATGAGATTGGGGATGTTTCATGTGAGGCCTTTATTATGTTTAATGTGTCTTTTATTGGGACTTATGTAAAAAGAGATTCTATGTCAAAACTTACAAGCAGGTCTGTGAGACGTAGTCGGATTTTTTGTATCTTTTGTATGAAGTCCGTTGAGTTAATTATGTGTGATTCGGATTTTCCAGTGAGGAATTGTAATGTTTGTATTAGAAAGCGGGATAAGTTGTCGGGGAGTGTACGGCGCTAACAATCGATCTGAGTGGGATGTTTGGTTTATGTACTTTTGGTAGTCCGCATAGGTAGAAAAAGAGAATGTAGATTTTAATGTTGATTTAGTTTTACTGGGAATGTTTTTCCAACAGGATCTTGGTGTTCTGTGATTGTATTAGTTGGATCTTTGTCAAGCTTTTTGTATGCTTTGTCCGAAAGTAAGTTCTTTATATTTTTCTTATAATCTG
Source organism: Atta cephalotes (assembly GCF_000143395.1). Classification (NCBI taxonomy): domain Eukaryota; kingdom Metazoa; phylum Arthropoda; class Insecta; order Hymenoptera; family Formicidae; genus Atta; species Atta cephalotes. Next base: position 1,144,161 of record NW_012130074.1, read on the forward strand.
TGTTCATGACTATCGTGTTGCCTTTGTCGGAAGTACGATGATGTTTGTGTCCCTGTTCAGGTCTTGGAGAGGCAATCGTTCTTGTCTAGTGATGGTTTGGCTTTGGAAAGGATACTGGTTATTTATCTGCAGATATTATGAGCTTGTTCTGATAGAAGTAGATGATTGACTCTATTTGGCTGATAATCTCTTCCTTTGGGATCTTTCTAGGTGCCACTGCGAATTAGGGCCTTTGACAAGCATAGATATAGTGTCTTGAAATAGGTCTTTGTTGGATAAGTTCTTGATGTTAAGTAGAGATAGTTGTGGATTTTTGTGAGGGAGGGTTTACAAGGTTTATGTATTTCTGTTTCTGTCTTTCAGAGAATTGTATGTGGGTCTTCATGGTTTGTTCGTATGTAATACGATCTAGGATTTATCAAATATCATGCCGCAACGTAATGAATGGGTGCAAGTGTTTAAAGATTTTATGGGAAGGTTTTATCTATTTGTGACTTAGTGAAGTGAATGCGTTCTTTAATGAGAATGAGACTCGTTTTATGAAGGATGTTTTTGGATTTGTGAATTCCTAGGTGGTCCTTGAGTTGTAAGTACTTTGGGATGATGTTATTATCCCTGCAGCTTACTTCTTCTATAATAACCAATTTTATGAACAAACTTCAGGAGCGGAGCAATGGGCTCTCCTATTTCTTCTATAATCATCAACATCTTCATGGAGCATTTTGAGCCCTCAGAAAAACACTCAAAAAACCAGAAGTTTATTTCCGTTACATAGACGACACATTCGTGATATGGAGACAGAACCGAACTCGATAAATTTCTTATTTTTCTCAACATCCAAATATCCACTTCACTAGACATAGAGGAAAACAGAAAACTCCCCTTCCTAGATACTCTTATCTCTAAGAAAGCTGACGGTACATTAAGTGTACAAAAAACCAACACACACAGATAGATATCTACATGCCGAGTCACATTACCACCCAGCACAAAAAGTCTGCAATCAATTCACTTGTACCTAGAGCTTTCACCATCTCTGACAAAGAACATCTACAGACAGAACTCAATCACAGCCTTACAGAAAAACGGACACGACAAAAAAGAGAAAGAAAAGTTAAGAAATCCTAAAGATCAAAGATTTTCCCTCAGCTCCACAGAAATGTATAAAATATCTTGTTCCTGCGGACATACACTGGAAAAACTAAGAGAATGGTCAACTTACAAATAAAAGAACACTAACGTGATATCAAGTTAAAATACGTCACGCAATCAGCACTATCAGAACACAACATCGAAACAGGACATCAAATATTGTTTGACAAAACGACCACAATAGCCAACATTACATCATACTTTCCAAGAAAATATAGAGAAACCATAAAAATACAAAAACACCCGAACAATCTAAATAGAGATAATGACTACAACATAAATAAAATATGGAAAACTATTTTCCCGGTTAATAAAGACTGACCGATTTCCTCAACTCCTTCCCCCATCCACAATTTTCTTCTTTCCCTCCATCACTTCAACAAGTAACATAATATATAAAAGGGGAACGACCCGCAAGAACAGCTCAGTATCAGGTTGCTCCTCGCTCTGATGAAGTGAACTGCAAGGTTCACGAAACCTTGGCATTCCAAGAATAAATCTGGACATGGAAGAAACCCGCGAAACGCATAATCTTTACATAGAAAGTATCCATGGAAGATCAATTAAGTGGAACACAATATTTTTCTGTATGTGATTTGGCTTATGGAGTCTTGTGGATAGCCATAAAATCGCTTTTACAACTTCTTTCGGACATTACGAATTCGCATGCCCTTCGGACTAATGCTCCTGTTATTTGCCAAAGATTAATAGATCTAGTACTATCAGGATTACAAGGCCAAGAATTATTTGTTTACATAGATAACATTATCACATACGCCACATCGTTAGAGGAACTCCCAAGAAAATATAATTTATTAATAAACTTCGAAAAGCTAATCTGAAATTACAGTCAAATGTGAATTCTTGAAAATAGAAGTAACATAGGGCACGTAATCAGCAAGGATGGAGTCAGGATCTGAAAAAATTAGACACCGTAAGACATTTTCCGAGACTTAAGACTCCGAAAAATATTAAACAATTTCTGGGATTAAAGGATATTATCATAGATTTATACCTTCTCGAAATTAGCGAAACTATTGGGAGTACAAATTAGTTCGATCCGTTTTCCTAAAGATAGCTCCAGCTGTTGTGAATGGTTCATAGTGACAGCTGATTTTGGCGGTTTCAGAAAGGTTAAACATCTGCTAATAATATTCAATTTATATCGCTTTGAGTTTCATACAAAAACCTTGATTTTTACTGTGTTTGAAATGTCGAATTTTGTGTTAACCAAGCAGCATTTGCGGGAGGATTTTCTGCTTTAATTGGAAGAAAAGTGCGGCTGAAGACCATTGAATGTTTGTCGAAGTTTATGGTGATTGGTTATGACACTGCTCCAACTGATAAATCATGTAGGGAATGGTTTCGACGTTTCAAGGATATTTCAGCGTTGAAGACAAGCCTCGCTCTGGACAGCCAAAAAAATTCGAAGACAAAGAATTAGAGACATTACTCGAAGAAGAGTCAAACGCAAGAGGAGCTTGCAGAATCATTGGGGATAACTCAACAAGCCGTTTCTGTACGATTGAGAATCATGGGAATGATTCAAAAACAAGGAAATTGAGTGCCTTATGAAACCGAGAAAAAAGTTGAAAGGCGATTTTTCACTTGCGAACAACTGATTCAAAGACAACAGAGAAAAGGTTTTTTTACATCGGTTGTGACTGGAGATAAGAAGTGGATATTCTACGACTACCTTAAAAAGAAAAAATACTACGCTAACCCCAGTCAATCATTGCCATCGACCTCAACATCAACACTACGGCCAAACATTCGAAGATCATGCTTTGTATCTGATGGAATTAAAACGGTCTTGTTTACTATGAGTTGCTGAAACCTGGCGATTTCATTACGGGCGATCGGTATCGGCTACAATTGATTCATTTGTCGTGCATTGCGAGAAAAACGGCCGGAATACGAGCAAAGACATGATAAAGTTATTCTTCTTCATGACAACGCTCGGTCTTATGTCGCTAAAGTCGTAAAAAAATATTTGGAAACGCACAAATGGGATGTTTTACCGCACTCGCCGTATTCTTCGGACATTGCTCCTTCTGATTACTGATTGTTCCGAAGGATGCAGCAAGTCACCAGTTCATTTCTTTCGCAGAAATTGAAAATTGACTCCAAAATTGGATCGCCTCCAAAGACGAGTCATTTTTTCGAGATGGAATTCGAAAATTGCCTGAGAGATGGGAAAAAGTAGTAAGCAGCGATGAACAATACTTTAATTGGTCTGTTCATTTTGCTTTAAAATAAATGCACAAAAAAACGAACCAAACTCATTTGTACTCCCAATAAGAGATTGATATCTGAAATGATACACATAAAAAGATAAAAACAAGGCTTAAATAGACAAAACGATACAAAACCTTTGTCTAAATCCTATCTATTTATTATTCAATCTCTCTCTCCTTCTTAATTCCTTCTGGTCTTTATTATTCCTTCCATGTTTTCATCTACATTTCTATTCCCTCTCACTTTCTTCTTCCCACCACTTCTAACTATTTTTTCCTTCCTTTTCTAAATCAATTTTGTGATTTTATGTCACAGAACATCGAGAAGACAAGATATTGTTTTATTTCTTTTTGCATTGTCTCTAATTTTATTTATTATATTACTATTTGTATCCGAAACTCTTTTTATTTTTATTTCTTGACTTAAGATATGTTATATTAAAGATATTATACATATTATTTTTAGCTGTTACTATATTATAAATTTCAGTTAATATATAGATATCCTTTTCGCAATCTTAACCTTCATTAATTTTGCTATGTATCTTCTCATATATTGTATTGTTTTATATGCTAGTCTTTAATAATTTTTAGTCTTTAATAATTTTTATTTTTTTTTGTTAATAATCTTGTGCTATAATTTCACTTACATTATATTATATATTATATTTACTTATATTATATTTTATCTACAGAATCAGACTCATATTTGCATTCTCCATTCACTTTTAATCAAAGGACATTCTTTTTATTAAAATTCACATTATAAGCTTTTCAATGAATGAAGCAACTTGCAGTATACAACTTTGCTTCCGCCGTTTTCCGAAATTCGAGGCTTTATTGTAAAAAACTGGTTATACATTTATGATTCAAAGTATTGTCCATCGCTGGACTACTTTCTCCCATCTTTCGGGTAGCATACGAATCCCGCGTCGAAAAAACTGATCATCTTTTGAGGTTATCCACGAATCGATCCAATTTTTTACTTCTTCATAAGATCGGAAGTGCTGGTCAGCCAGGTCAGCCGTGTGCCATTGATCGAAACAAGTGATAGTCAGAGGGAGCAACGTCTGGAGAATACGGCGGGTGGGGTAGGACTTCCCATTTCAACGTTTCCAAGTATGTCTTGATCACTTTCGCAACATGGGGTCGAGCATTGTCATGCTGCAAAATCACTTTATCGTGTCTCTCGTTGTATTGCGGCCGTTTGTCTTTCAATGCTCGGCTCAAACGCATCAATTGCGTTCGATACCGATCGCCTGTGATTGTTTCAGTCGGTTTTAACAGTTCATAATACACTACGCCGAGCTGGTCCCAACAAATACAGAGCATGACCTTGGAGCCGTGAATATTCGGTTTGGTCGTCGACGTGGAAGCATGGCCGGGAACTCCCCATGATTTTCTGCGCTTGGGATTATCGTAATGAATCCATTTTTCGTCCCCAGTCACAATGCGATGCAGAAATCCCTTCCGTCTTTGCCTTTCAAGCAGCTGTTCACAAGCAAACAAACGCCGTTCAACATCTCTCGGCTTCAATTCGTACGGCACCCAATTTCCTTGCTTCTGAATCATTCCTATGGCTTTGAGGCGTTTTGAAATGGCTTGTTGAGTCACTCCCAATGATCGTGCCAATTCTTCTTGATTTTGACACGAGTCTTGCTCAAGTAATACCTCCAATTCTGCATCTTCGAAAACCTTCTCTCTTCCACCGCTATCCCGGTCTTCGACGTTAAAATCACCGTTCTTGAAACGTTGAAACCACTCACGACACGTTCTTTCACTAATAGCGGCCTCACCATAAGTATTTGAGAGCATTCGATGAGCCTCAGCCGCAGATTTCTTCATATTGAAATAAAAAATTAAAACCTCCCGCAAATGACGAGAATTTGGGTCATAAACTGACATTTTCAATCGAGAATAACTTTATGATGCAGACACAAATCGACTAATGTTTCTATGGGGTTATGTTGACAGATGCCCAAGTTTATTGTATGACATCTATGATCTATTTATTTCGACCACCACTTACCGCTAAAGCCATCTATAGGAAAACGGCGGAAGCAAAGTTGTACACCTAATATTATTATGCGTACATCCTTTTTTCGTTATACATTACAATTGTGAACATTACGATATTCATTTTCATGTTACCAGTATCTGTTTTAGAGAACGAAATAGATCATTTTTGTTTTTTCCGACTGTAACGATTATGTACCAGGTGTACAAGTATGAAATGACGATTTGAAAAACAGATGGCGCACTAATGCAGTGTGAAGTACAAAGATTTAACATTATACGCCATTTTATTGTACCATCAACAAGTGTCAAACGCGCAAAGTGATTTGATTGAAAAGTGTTTGCATAGTATTGTGTTGTTGTGTTTGACATGACGAAATTTGTACCAAATAAGGAACATTTGCGGACAGCATTAATTTTTTGTTTTCATTTGAAGAAAACTGCTGCGGAATCATACCGATTACTTGGAGAAGCTTATCGTGAACATGTTCCATCGCAAAAAACGTGTGAACGATGGTTTCAGCATTTCAAAATTGGAGATTTCGATGCAGACAAGGAATACGGAAAATCGCCAAAAAAGTACGAAGACATGGAATTGCAAGCATTGCTGAAGATGATTCACGAATACAAAAACAACTCGCAGAGCAATTGAGCGTTAGTCAACAAGCTGTTTCCAATCGCTTACAAGAGATAGGAAAGATTCAGAAAGTCGGCAGATGGGTGCCACATGAATTGAACGAGAGACAGATGGAGAGGCGCAAAAACACAATTGTGAAATTTTGCTCGAACGATACAGAAGAAAGTCATTCTTACATCGTATCGTTACTGGGGATGAAAAGTGGATTTTTTTTGAGAATTCCAAGCGTAAAAATCATGGATAAACTCAGGCGCACCATCCACGTCGACCGCAAGATCGAATCGCTTTGGCAGGAAGACAATAGTCTGTGTTTGGTGGGACCAGAAGGGTGGTCTATTATGAGCTATTGAAGCCTGGCGAAACGGTTAATACCAAACGCTATCAACAACAATTGATCGATTTGAATCGTTTGCTGCTTAAAAAACAACCAGAATACCAAAAGAGGCAACACAAGGTCATTTTTCTCCATGACAATGCTCCATCATATACGGCAAAACCAGTTCGGGACACGTTGGAAGCACTCAGCTGGGAAGTTTTACCCCATGCGGCTTATTCACCAGATTTGGCTCCTTCCGATTATCACTTGTTTGCATCGATGGATCACGCACTTGCTGAGCAGCGCTTTGGTTTGTACGAAGATGTGAAAAAATGGCTCGATGAATGGTTCGCGGCAAAAGGGAAAGATTTTTACTGGCGTGGTATCCACAAATTGCCCGAAAGATGGGAAAAATGTGTAACTAGCAATGGAGCATACTTTGAATAAATCTCTTTTTATTCTTCATTCTTCCGAATTTCATTCTTCCGAATTTAACGTGTTTTTTTTTGGGAAAAAAATCGTCATTTCATACTTGTACACCTGATATATTTTTAACATTGAAAATGATCCGATCGCGATCGAAACATCTATTGCTAGCATTCTATATTAAATTTTTAACTTAAAATATTTCTGTTTTTATTGTTTTTTTTTAATTCTACATTATCATGTTTTATCTTACATAATAATTTTTGGTTCGTACTCTTTTTTTTGTTTTTGTTAAAATTTATGAGCCTTATTACTAATTAGATATATTAATAAAACATTTAAGGAATTTTGTTAGAGGAATTTTGTTGTAAGAATTTTTAAAGGAACTTTGTTATCAAATGTTTCGTTAATCAAATGTTTTTCGTTAATGCATCTATATGAAGATATCACAAATAAAAATATATCACCAATCTTAATCAGGATGTATTTGAAAATTTATTTGCATACATCCGAGCTATAGGAGCAAATTACAATATAATATTATCGCACTGCAATTTCAATACAGACTACGCTGATATGTGATTAAGAAAACATTCATCAGAATTATTCGTTGTCAGCAAAAATACTTGTATTCAAAATTCGAATGAAATTTATAAGGTGTATAAGCTTAAATCCGCTATTTGCTCATAGGTGGCATTAGTGAGCGTACAAAGCTACCCTGGGCACATTTTTTTTTATGTGTCTGACATCTGTCAACATTAATCAGTGCACATCATCAGCAATTTCATACAACAACATACATTTTTTCTTTCGTAATCATGTCTAGTTTTTTGCTAAAAAAAAAGCATATGCGGGAAACTTTGCTTCTCTGTTTCAATTTGAAGAAATCGGCTGCCGAATCGCATCGAATGCTTGTGGAGGTCTATGGCTTTATTGGAAACAACGTGTAGAGATTGGTTTCGTCGGTTTAATGACGACAATTTTGATCTCAGTGACAAGAAGCGTGAAAATCGGCCCAGGAAGGTTGAGGACTGTCAATTGCAGGCTCTTTTGGACGAGGACGATACCCAATCGCAAAAAATGCTTGCCGAGCAATTGGGTGTTTCTCAAGCAGCTATTTCTATGCGGCTGGCATTACATGCCATGGAGAAGGTTCAAAAGATCGGAAAATGGGTGCCGCATAAACTGAACGATAGGCAGATGGAGCGACGCCAAAACACATGCCAAATTCTGCTTGCCAGACAAAAAAGAAAATTGTTCCTGCATCGGATTGTGACAGGCGATGAAAAGAGGATCTATTTTCAGAATCCTAAACGCAAGAAATCTTGGGTTGATCCCACCCAACCATCAACATCTTCCTCAAGACCAAATCGCTTCGGATGGAAGACGATGCTGTGCGTTTAGTGGGATCAGAAGGGTGTCATCTACTATGAGCTGTTAAAACCTGGTGAAACTTGTTAATGCTCACCGCTACCATCAACAACTGTTCAAATTGCACTATGCTCTGCGTGAAAAAAGGCCGCATTATCGGAAAAGACATGACAAGCTGATTTTTCTCCATGACAACGCACCCGTCAACACTGACCCAAAACTACTTGGAGACACTCAATTGGGAAGTGCTACCTCATCTCGCTTACTCACCAGACCTGGCACCTTTTGACTATCACCTGTTTTCGTTGATGGGCCACGCGCTCGCTGAGCGGCACTTCGATTCTTACGAAGACGTCCGAAAATGGCTTGATGAATGGTTTGCCTCGAAAGATAAGGAATTTTTTTGGCGTGGTATACACAAATTGCCCGAAAAATGGGAAAAATGTATAGTTAACGAGGGCAAGTACTTTGAATAAATTTGTTTTTGCTTCTTAGGAAAAAAAAAATGTGTTTTTCTGACTAAAAAACAGCGGATTTAAGCTTATACACCTGATACTTATCTAGCGATATCAACTTAAAGCTTAATTAGTAACGAAGAAGTAGAAGGAAATATTAATAATCTACGAAGTCGAGTTAATTGTAGAGAATACGCCGTATAAACAAGATGTTTCCTAAGATAAATAAAATATGTATAACAATCAATAAATAATAAATAAATACAAATAAATAATATATAATAAATAAAACAAATAATAATAATAAATAATAATAAATAATATTGGCAGTACAAATAAGTTTCCGTCGTTTGCAAAAGACGGCGCCACTAATAAACTATAGTTAAAATTGTTTGATGTAAAACGACCCATTGTAAGATTGGATATCCGGCAACATCATAACCTTGAAATATTAGCGATTTTGCATCATATATTTTTCATATCAGCATCATATATTTTTTTTTGTACAAAAATGTCGAGTTTTGAGCCGAATAAGCGTCATTTGCGGGAACTTTTGATTTACTTCTTTAATTTGAAGAAATCTGTAGCTGAGGCTCATAGATTGCTTGTAGAAGCATATGATGATGCTGCCTTAAGTGAGAGAAGTTGTCGTGGTTTCAAAAGTTTAAGAACTGTGAATTTGACGTCGAAGACAAAGAACATAGCGGAAGGCCGAAAGTGTACGAAGAGGCGGAATTGGAAGCATTATTGGATGAAGATTCATACTAAACGCAAAAAGAACTTGCACTTATATTAGGAGTGACTCAACAAACAATTTCATATCGTTTGAAATCATTGGGAATGATTCAAAAGCAAGGGAATTGGGTTCCATATGAAGCCGAGAAACGTTGAATGCCGATTTTTCACATGTGAAATGCTGCTTGCCAGGTATAAATGAAAGGGTTTTTTGCATCGTATAGTGCATAGTCACTGGTGATAAAAAATGGATCTACTACGATACCCAAAGAAGAGGAAATTATGGGGACCACCTGACCATGTTTCAACATTGATAGCTAAGCTGAATATTCATGGAAAAAAACTCATGTTGTATTTGGTGAGATCAGCTTGGTGTCGTATATTATGAGTTGCTCAAATCGAACGAGACCATTACTGGGGCTCTCTACCGAATATAATTGATGAGATTGAGCCGAGCACTCAAGGAAAAATGCGCCCACTATTCCAGGCATGACAAAATTATTCTCCTGCATGATAATGCTCGACCACATGTTGCGGCGCCGGTCAAAACCTACTTAGAAACACTCAAATGGGAAGTTCTACCCCATCCGCTGTAGATATTGCTCCTTCCACTTGTTCCGATCGATGACGCATGGCCTGTCTGAGCAACACTTCACATCACATTTAGATACCAAAAATTATACCGATGATTGGATAGCCTCAAAAGATGCGTTCTTCCAATGCGGTATCCACATGCTACCAGAAAGATGGGAAAAAGTAGTAGCTAGCGATGGCCATTACTTTGAATAAAACATTATGTACCGTTCTTTCACAATAAATGCTTAATTTTTTATTAAAAACGGCGGAAACTTATTTGTACTCCCAATAAATAAATAACAATCAATTAATAATAAGAAAAAAATAACGGAAAAAAAACAATTAATTAATTTTACTTATAGAGTAGAATAATAAAGAAACTGTCAATGATTATGAGGAAAAGTTAATTCTGGAAAATATATAGTAGACTTGAATGTAGATAAAAATTCTGACAATGATAGAGAATGATATCCCAATAGAGAGATTCTCTAAATGTCTTATCGATAATTGTCGTTATCGTTAATTAGCAGCAGTCAATGGCAGGATAATTCTAGAAGAAAGACTGGTACTCATTGACAACTGTCGTTAGTTACGATAGCGATAATTGTCGATAAAACATTTAAAGAATCCGGAACAGGGGCGCCATTCTGTAACTGTTTTATACAGTTCAGTCAGACGACAGACAGTCAATATCGTTGCGCAGATTTTTCACCATATAAAATATCTGCGCGACATCGACAACTGTCGGTAGGAATGTAAAGACAGAATTGCGTCCCGAGTAAACTGTGCTTTGTAAATATATTTATTATGGAGAATAGAAAATAGGAGGCTAAACTAGGCTTTGAAAAAGGTCAAAATCAATTTTCTAAATTGGTATTGGTAGTGTTCAAGTCGCAAAACTCTTTGCATATACACTAACGCATACATAACCGAACACATAACCTAAAAATAGAGACGTTATTCTTTGACATCATGCTCTGGCAGGACATGATTGTCATCAAAACTATATGAAGAATGGAATACATTATTCATGTAAAATTGGTATGACCTATCAAACTGCAAATTGCGAGAACGGTGTCATTAAAGTTCCTCTAGTAAGAGTTAAGTCATACCATCGGGAGGACGTCAATGCTAGATGGTCGGAAACAGCACAATTCCACTACGATTGATGGTTGTTAATCCAATTTCGCGTTTGCGACTATTACCATGAAACAGCTCACACCAATTCACAGATTCACCCACATCGAAAGTATCTGTAAATGATGGTGTTTAAAAAGACTCGAAATTTGACCAATCAGAAATCAGTATCCCTTATGAATTGACTTCTTTCTAAAAGGATTCTAGAAATTTGTTCGCGTCGCATGCTCCAACATGCTCTTGCCATAGTTTCTACTCACTCTAATGAGGGCATTGGAGTGAGTAAGAGCTATGACAGGAGCATATTGAAGCATGAAACGCGAACAAACCTTAGGTGTCATGAAATGAAAGCGACATCTTGATCGAATTAATTCAGAATATTCAGATGATCACTTTTCAGCATTTTGACAATCTTATTCATGTGAGTTCGGCCCATTCAATATACTCCATAATAATATACTCCATGAAATAATTAGATAACATTTGTATATTGTATCGTATTGTATTGTATTTATATTGTATTCGTAATGTATTGAAATTGCATTGTCTTTGCATTGTATTTGCATTGTATTTGTATTATATTTGTATTGAACTGCACTGCAAATTATAGTGAACCGCACTAAACTGCATTGTTGGACTGTTGTGCACTATACTAGACTGCACTGCACTAGACTATGCTATACTGCAATAGACTGCACTGCACTGTGTGGACTAATCTGCACTACTGTACTGCACTACTGCACTGCACTACAGCACTACACTGTATTACATTACTGCACTGAAGTGTATTGCACTACAGTGGAATTTACTGCACTATACTGCAGTTGATTGCACTGCACTGCTCTGCTTTGCACTACTGCACTGCACTGCATTTCATTGCAATAAACTACACATCATTGCACTGCATTTGTTTTGTTTCGCTTCGTTTTTTGTTGTTTTTTAGGAGGGGAAAATCTTCACATGCTCCAACCGAATCTGGTTTTAGTTCGGATTAGGAAATTCGTTACCGGATTTGCATTTCCCTTTGGCAAGGGAAGTCGTCCAGACTTCCTGGGTGTGATGGATTCGGATACCTCGCAGAACTAACCAGAGTCGAATCCCGTGAGGAAACTCAATCCCATGATGGAATTAGAAAGGTGAAGCATTCCGAAAGATGCGCAGTAACAGAGGTTTCTCTCTGACAGTAATCAATAAAATAGTGGGGGTTTTAGCCAATTAGATTTATGCGGCAATACGTAAAAAGAATATGGCGACTGGCAGTTTCACCTTATATATTATAGAAAATTCGCGGCTTGCATTGCCGCATGTCTGATTGGTCGAAATATATTAAGTTACCGCCATCTTCTTCATTATGCGCAATGCTTCACCTTTCTAATTCCAACCTCAGCCAAAATTGCCAAAGAATCCGCGTAATCTAAAGATCCTCCCTCCCTCCCTCTAGTGCACCAACATCGCATAAGGGTGCCATCCCTGGCATATGCGGCATAACTTTCGTAAGCGTAATTTGCTCTGATCAATCCATATTGTTTTACTTGAACATCAGTTTTTGTCTAGTTACTTTAGCTTTTCATACATGCTTACATGCTATTTTATTACGTCGAGACATGATGGAATCACCATGCGCCAGATCCAATTTCTGGCTCATTTTAGCTTATTCTATCTGAAAAAATGCACATAGATTTCGATTTTGCAACAATACAGTTATAGAAATTGTGCATCCCTTTGCATCACGTGGAAAATCTAAACCAGTCGAAACCCATGTGGAATAGTACAATTATAGATCTCATTTTGCCTGTGACAGATTTCCTAACCTTAATAGTCATCAATTTTAACGCTTAATATCTCGAATCATAGGGTAGAACGGCACGCATATTTTTGTCAGATTCTTTCATTTCATGTCAAAAATGTTATGTCAAAAATCGCATCAAATAAGATTGGTTTCACAAGACTTTTTGATTTTAACAATTCATTCGATCATCCGCTCATATACATGCGATGCAAAAGTGCCGGTTCTCTATGAGGCATCTCTTTTCGAGATGCGTAGGTTACGAAAACCAATCAAAAATTTATTTAGCATTTCTTAAAATGACAGAAATTCTGATCAGCAATTGGTCGCATTTCTCTAATCTTCCGCGAAGTGCCCAATGTGAATCCAGCTTTCAGAATGGTATTCTAGTAAATAAAATATAACATATTCTTTAATATTCTTAAGGCTTCTATATTATATATATTATCTATATCGGGTGCTTTCTATATAAAGATTATGCGTTTCGCGGGTTTCCTCTGTGTCCAGATCCATTCTTGGAATGTCAACGTTTTATAAACGTTGCAATCCACTTCATTAGAACGAGGAGCAGCTTGAGCTATTCCTCCGGGTCGTTTTTTTTTATATTATGTTACTTGTTGGAGTGATGGAAGGAAAAAAGAGAATTAAGGGTGAGGGAAATCAGTCAGTCTTCAATAACCGGGAGAATGATTTTCCATATTTTATTTATGTTGTAGTTATGTTATTTATGTTATCTCTTTTTAGATTATTAGGGTGTTTTTATATCTTTATGGTTTCTCTATAATTTCTTGGAAGGTATGATGTAACGTTGGCTATTGTGGTCGTTTTTTGTTAAACAGTATTTGAGTCTTGTTTCAATGTTGTCCTGATAAGTGATTGCGTGACGTGTTTTAGCCTGATTTAGCCACATTGGTTTTTTATCCATAAATTGACCATCCTCCCGGTTTCTCTAATGTATACTTGCCCGTAGGAACAAAGTATTTTGTATACTCCTGCGGAGGTGAATGGAGATCTTTGATCTTTAGAATTTCTTAAGATTTATCCTACCTTTTTGGGTGATTTAAAAATAATTTAGATATTGTGTTTGTTTAATATTCAGCCAATCCGATCTGTTGTCTTTTGACATATGAGAGAATGAATAAAATCCTTTCATCTGATTGTGTGTCAGAGACCATTGTCTTTATTGCTTTAATTTTTTTTGTCGTGTTCGTTTTTCTGTAAGGCTAATTTTAAGTGATTGAGTTCTGTCTGTAGATGTTTGTCAGAGATGGTGAAACCTCTGTGTATAAGTGAATTGATTGCAGACTGTTTTTGTGCTGGGTGGTGGTGCGATTCAGCATATAGGAACCTGTGCGTTGATTTTCTGTACACTTGTTGACCTGAAGGTACCGTCAGCTTTCTTAGAGACAAGAACATCTAGGAAGGGAAGTTTTCCTCTATGTCTATAGTGAAGTAGATATTTGATTGTTGAAGAAAATAAGGAATTTACTTGAAAAAAATTTATTAGAAAATAAGGGGTTCGATTGTACCGTGTCTCTATATCACAAATGTGTCATCATAACGGAACCAAACTTCTTTATGTGAATGTTTTTCTGAGGGCCACTTTCTCAAAATATTCCATGAAGATTACATTAGCGATTACAGGAGAAATAGGAGAACCTTGCTGCTTCTGAAATTTGTTCATACAATAAAATTGATTATAGGAGAAGTAAATAGTTGTTAAGCAGTGCTTTATTAGCGGGATGAAGTCGGAGAGGACTTCATGTGAGGCCTCTGATAGACAACCAAACGAAAATCCATTCTTCCATATCCATATCCATTCTTCCATATATCAAAGGAACAATAGATCGGATTGGCAGGATATTAAACAAATACAATATCCGAACTATTTTTTCTTTAAATCCAAAAAGATAAAATCTTAAGAAATCCTAAAGATCAAAGATCTCCATTCAGCTCCGCAGGAATATACAAAATACTTTGTTTCTGCGGGCAAATATATATTGGAGAAACCGAGAGAATAGTCAACTTATGAATAAAAAAACACCAACATGATGTCTAAAATACGTCACGCAATCAGTATTATCAGGACACAACATTGAAACAGGACAAATACTGTTTGACAAAATCACAATAGTCAACATTACATCATACTTTCCAAGAAATTATAGAGAAGCCATAGAGATACAAAAACACCCTAACAATCTATAAATAAAATATGGAAAACCATTCTCCCGGTTATTGAAAATTGACCGATTTCCCACATCTCTCCCCACCCTTAATTTTCTTCTTTCTTCCCACTACTCCAACAAGTAACATGATATAAAAAAAAGAATGGCTCGGATAGCTCAGTATCAGGCTGCTCCTCGCCCTAATGAAGTGGACTGCAAGGTTCACGAAACGTTGGCATTCCAAGAATGGATCTGAACACAGAGGAAACCCGCGAAACGCATAATCTTTATAACATATTCTATAATGTAACTCTACCTATAATATAACTGTAATAATATTATTAGAATATGTAAGTTACGCTTACACAGGTTACGCTTCATGTGACGGCACCTTAAGGGAGCGGTCCCGAATCGATTATTTGTCATGCACAGGGCCGCCCTCGCCCATTATGGTACCCATTACGAGATATAATCTCACCACCTTAAGGTTCCGGAACATTCGAATCTATATACATCCTATCCCTAGTGTATTTATAGGACGAAGGACTCAAGGACGAAGAAACAGCTGCACTCATGAATATGTATATGAGTTTAGGAACTCGTCCATCTTTAGTGTCCATCACCAGGCCGCAATATAATAACCTATAAGGAATTTTTATATCCTACATAACGAGACTTTAGTTTATATAAAATAGAATTAAAGACAACAACGTCAAGAAAAATACTCACTCTAATAATCCTCTCCCGCATCCAAATCACGACGATGACGATGACCAGCGCCCACAGCCCGCTCGCGTTCTCGCTCAATATATTCTTTAGCAAGCATACATTTACGCATCTAGGTTATACAATCTAGTAAAGAACTTCCATGCATTTGGTGAGTTTATAACAGTCCCCATTGATAGATCCACAATGATAGATCGGGATCCAGCGCCCCGTTCCACTCTTTGTGGACCCCACATGGAATAGACCGCTAACGTATGGATCGCCGTATCCATCGCCCTAACACAATAGGCCGGAAACTCAACGCGATGGATCTTATAGAAGTATTCCTGGAAACAGCCGTGATCAATCAGTCAATAATATCTCTTGCACTTTGATATAGACATTTTTGTATCTTCGGGCTTGTCTCCTGGTATAAAAGGGATCATTCTCGAGAGAATGGCAGCGACCTCGTGTCAGTACCTGTGTCATATCGAATATGCATATAATCATGAGAAAAATAAATAAATTTTTACACATTTATAATAAATAAGTTACAATGTCAGATTCTTAACAATTTTAGAGAAGTCAGGTTGTTAAAATAATTATCAATTTATTCTAATTATATTGTTACAATTTAATGCTTATTGACTATACGACATTTTACGTTATGTGGACGGAGATACGCGGATACACCGGCAAGCAACAGTTGAGTTGCCACTGTCGTGACGTCACGCAAAAGATTGAGTCCATATCCGTGTGCGATTATTATGCTTTGGCCAGCAAGGCTTGTTTTAATCAATAGAAGAAGGCTAGTTCTGACTCTCTCATATTACCTTCTCTCTCTCTCCTTCACTCTCGGCACACTGAAGACGACTAATGTAAGACAGCGTGAACCTATCCTTCTCGCTCCCATCTCTTCATTCAAGTGTGAAGCGATTAAAAATATTTTTCTCGGCTGCTCAGTGTGTATCAACAGACAAGAGGATCATTTTTGATAACATAACTTTTAATATAAATTAATAGAATGGCTCAATTGAAATAAATTAAATATAAGTAATAACAAGGAGCCAATTAAAATTAATTTAATTTAAAATTAGATAATTTAAAATTAATAAAAAATACAAACGTTTCGACGTCGATCGAGTCATTTTCAATGTTAGAATAATAATATTATAATAAAAGTCGAATTCTCATAATACAAAAACAATTCTGTACATATAAAATAGATGTAAAAAAATGTAGATATGTATCAAATGCTTATGTCTTTCTTCTTTATTATGAATATGTGGTCCATTGAGATATTAAAAATAAGACGTTGAAATCGCTCAATATAATCGGCGTAATACTCGTATTTTTCTTCAATGAAAATCAATTTACAATATTTAAAAGTTTTCAAAGAAATCAATTGTTAAGTTACGAATACAATTAATAAATAATTACAGAGTATAAAAGAAACCACTAACAATAATTAAAAGTAGACGAATAGAAAAAAAAATTATTAAAAACGTATAATACATAGAAAAACCGTTTAGAGTTATGTTAACAATAATATTAATTGCATTAAAAATGAAAAAGTCAATAAATCAGTGGGTATTAAAACTATAAATACAAAATTATAAATACCTTCTTCAGTCGAACTGATTATAAGTCAAAAATTAAAAGAGTAATGCAATGGATACAGAAATTTTATAAGCCATGTGCTATATTATGTGCTGTATTAAAGCAGAGAAACGTGTAGCATCGATAATATCTGACAACGTTATAAGTTAAAAAGGAAATAAATAGACGTGGGAACAGTAATATGTGGAAGGGGGAAGGAGAGAAGTATTAGAAAGGAGAAAGGAAATACAGAGCCATTTAAAATTTGAAATTTAATTTGGCTCTAAAAAAAAACGCATGAATATTTTTCAAAGTTTATGGCTTTATTGGAAAAGTAGTACATTGCCATTAAACATGAAATAATTTCATTCAAATAACTTCCACAGCTGACTGCACAATACTCCATTCTATCAACCCAATTTTTCAGTATATTTTTCACTGTATGGGCGCGTATTTCATCGATGGCAACTTTGATTTCATGTTTTAATTCTTGAATCGTTTCTGGCTGGTTAGCGTAACACTCATCCTTGACGGTTCCCCATAAAAAATAGTCCAGCGGAGTCAAATCATAGCTGCGAAACGGCCAATTGACATCATTTCGGCTGATTATGCGATTTTCGAAGACAGTGCGCAAAAGATTGTAGCGTTGGCTGTGTGACAAAGTGCGCCGTCCTGTTGAAACCAAATATCGTCGGTGTCCTCCTCTTCAAATTTGGGAAGCAAGAATTCGTTTAGTATGGCGCGGTAATGCTCATTGACAGTGACGGCTCCTTGCTCATTTTCGAAGAAAAATAGCCCAATGATGCCGGACCAAAAATCACACCAAACAGTCACTGTTGTGGATGGTCGGCTTCTCCATGACGACGTGCGGATTCCCCCAAATATGACAATTCTGCTTATTCACATAGCCACCGAGGTGAAAATGAGCTTCGTCAGAAAAGATGATTTTTCGGTAAAAATGTTCATCTTCAACCAAGCATTGTTCAGCCCATTGGGCAAACCGAAATTGGATGGCATGCGACTTCAATTCTTGCACTAATTGAACTTTGTACGGCTTCATACCGAGGTCTTTATTCAAAATTCTTCTCTAAGAAGTGCGTGAAATGTTCAAGTTTTGAGAACGATGGTTGATGTTGATGGTTGTTCAAGCACACTCTGAGCAACAGCAGCAATGTTTTCGGTTGATTTTACTAGACGAGCACGTGAACGAGATGCTTTATCCAATAAGGATCCAGTTTGCCGAATTCGCTTCACAAATTGATCCACAAACTGCGTTGAAGGCATTTCTTTTCTACCAAATTTTCCACGTAAATTTCTTACAGTTTGAGTTGAAGACTTTGGAAGTAAGTTTTCAATATTTCCCAATTTTGTTCAAGCGTATAGCGACCCATTTCATAAATGTCAAACAAAAAACTAAATTTCTGATACGTCATAAATGTTATTACGCCTTTCAAACTCAAAATAACCGGTAATTGAAATTCCAAACGCTAGATGACCCACCCTGTATATGAGAGAGAGATGTTAGAATATGTTTCCGGCAGAGATTTCGTATTATTTTGCTTGTTAATTCCATGTTTTTGTCTTTTTATACGAACTATTTCCGATATTAATCTCTTATTGTAAGAAGATTCAATGTCCAAAATTTCAACGTTATCCTATTTAAAATTTTGATCAATGCGGTGGTTGGAAATCAAGATCTCTTATAATAATTGCGATGTTAGTTACGTACAATGCTAATCACCGATGGCGATTTAGATCTTCTATTAATATCGAAAGCATGTTCTTGCCTTTAATCTTGTTTTTAATTGTTTTTTTGTTTGACCTACGTAACTAGCATCGCAATTATTACAAAAGATTTTATAGACTACGTTTTATAGACTACGATTTTATAGACTACATAATGGATCCAATCCATCCTTTTTTTTAATAAAATTTTTAAGCAAATTCGGAATAGAATAGGCTAATTTATAGTTGAACATATTAACAATTGGAGAAAATTTTTCAGATACGGATTTCACATAAGGAATTGTGACAACTTCTCCTTTTTTGTTAACAGTTCTGTTCCATATAAAATCATCCATAGTATCATCCATATAAAATTTAATTCTTTTTTGTATAGAGGAAAAGATGAATTGTAGTGGATATCCATATTTAAAAAAATATTGATAGCATTAATTAGATTGATTTGCTGGAAATAAGGATGACATAAGCGTATTATTTATCCAAATCCATAGATTACACCTTTCTTGTGCTGCAAAGCGAATGCTGTAAGTTAAAATTGAGAAATCTGCCGAAAAAAGTTATCTTGCAATATCCATTAAAAACAAGGCTCTATTTTTCAGTTAATAACATAGTGTTCAAAAAATTTAATCTACATCAGTGCCAACCTCCAATTGCAATCTAATGTACATAGAGTTAAAAAATTTTCAAAATATCATTAATGCTCTTTGATGGAGCTAAAACGATATCATATATCGAAAATAAAACAACAACTATACAGGTAACCTTTCAATTGCAATTTCCTTCTGCATAACCATATCAGCAACGATTGGAAACAAAGGTGACGCTCATAGGCGTCCCAAAGATTTATTTGTAAATTTTTTGTTAAACATTAAAAAGTGGAATTTAACACCAAACCCAAATAGCAAACAAAAATAGCAAAAATTTTCTGAAAAAGAGATTTTAGATTTCTTGGATATGCATTCCCATCTCTTAATAATATTATCAGATACCAATTCTATAGGAAACACTAATGAATAACGAAACAACATCCAAAAAAATTAATAAGTAATTAAGTTCAAAACAAACATTCTTTAATTTTTCGATAAGATAGAAGCTATTCTTAATATGGCTAGGAGCTCTAGGTACAGTATCATTAATAATATTATGCAGATACATTGAAAAATAATATAATAGGCTATTAACAGATGACACGATAATTCTTAAGAGGTTACTCTGTTTATGGATCTTTGTTAATCCATATACTCTGGAAATATCATCAGCTGTGAGTAACCTCCGATATATAGAATTATCAATAAAGTTTTTACCTTTCCTTTTAACAAGCAAGGAATGCAAATCACAAATTAATTTCTAGATAGGATCTTTATCGATTTTTTCGTATGTATCATTATCCAAAAAAAATCTCCATTCTTGATATGTGATTATCTATAAGCAATCGTAACATTCCCTTTATTAGCAATAGTGATCAATATTTCCGGATGTTCTTTTGAAAATTTAGTTATATTTAACTAATTTTAGTTATATTTAAGTTATATTTAACTAATTACAAATTAATTTATCATTAGTTTATTATATAATAGAAAATTCCTTATAAAATTTTTCAAGAATAGTAATTAAATTATTTCTAACTAATTAGTAACCTTATCAGGACGATCATGTATATTATTTTCAATGTTTTATAAATTCAACTACTGTTCTATCCATGTTATTTTTATTGACAAGAATCCAAATCCCTCATCTGCAATAAATATTGTATCTCGATAGAAAAGTCAACGTCGTTTAGATTAACAAACTATTTTTCATTTAAAGTATCAAGAAAAGCAGCCTCTCCAAAATTCCCAAGAAAAATATATATTATTTCTGTATTGTGACTTAACTCCATTGTTAGAATTAATATTAGATATGCTTAATTAATATTAGATAAGCGCGTTATTTTGATAATCATTGATAGAAGTCGAAACAACATAAGAAATCGGTTTTATTTCAGACTTCTTGAATCTTAAATCTTTTAATCCTAACCAATCAATTTTATTGTCAATTTTACGTTTTTTGAATTTGGTTAGGCGCGAGAATGGATGTATGCGCAATGTTACCAGATCTACTGCTTAGCAGTAGATATACCTTTTTAGCTTCAAATACTGCTCTACCATTTTTAAAGCACTATCTACCGCTTTATGAAAATCAATTGTCAATTGATAACCATAAACCACTATAACTGACATAATCATATGGTAGTTTTAAATTTTGTGCTAATGTGCGCCAACTCCATAAGGTGCGTTTGAAAATTCTATTTATAGTACAGTAACTTCGAATGGTAATCCCAATCGGGATAAAGAAATCTTTGCTCCTTTTATTCTGATTGATCAATCAAACGCTGCTCTACAGACTCTAGGGTTTACGAACAACGTCAACACTGTTCATTATGCAGGTGTTGGCTGTCGTTGTATAGAAGCGAGGCGCAAGCGGAACTGTTTTCAAAATTATAACATGGAGTTTGTGAAAACCCGTAAAACCGTTAGTTAAAACCTTAGTTTTCCGCAGATGAAAGACTGAAAGAGTTAATTTAATTAGAAGTTAGTGAAAAAGGTCCTATGAGAATTATAAGAAGTAAAATGTGAAAGAATCCAAGATGAATAGGTAAAATATGATGTATACATGTATTTTTAAATTAGGTTAGAATTTGCATTCCGATTCTAGAAGTTGCTATTAAGTTTACTGTATTTTTTGTTTCTTATTTTATTGAAAAATGAATCTTTGAGAATGAATGCTCTGAGAATGAATGTGAGATTGATGAAAATGAAGAGTCAAGCAGCAATGAATCGACTGTAAGACGCAAACAGGTCAAGAAAAAGAAATACTTGCAAAAATACAATTCAAAGTGGGAAACTGAAGCCGAATATAAAGAGTGATCCTAATAAGAACATAGATCCTAATAAGAACAACATAAAACTATATGTTGAATAAAAGCATTAATATATATGCCGGAAAGAATCAATTCAAACAACATCAGGCTAGAACTAGTCATTAAGGCTATTTCTGCTTGTAAATATTCATAGATTATAAGAATTTATTGTTTATACTTTATACTTTTTACACTTTATACTTTTATACTTCATAGATTGTAAGAAGAATTTATTTCTTGTTTTTATCAATTGATTTTATAATTTATAAGAAAGATTGAGACAGTGAGACTAAAGTGATAATAAAGTTATCTATTACAATATTATTATAAATACATTAAATATTATTCATATCAATATGTTTATTTTTTTATTACTTATTGGGAGTACAAATAAGTTTCCACCGTTTTTAATAAAAAATTAAGCATTTATTGTGAAAGAACGGTACATAATGTTTTATTCAAAGTAATGGCCATCGCTAGCACTTTTTCCCATCTTCCTGATAGCATGTGGATACCGCGTCGCTATCATCGATACAATTTTTGATATCTTCATATGATGTGAAGTGCTGCTCAGACAGGCCATGCGTCATCGATCGGAACAAGTATTGTAGTAGTCGGAAGGAGCAATGTCTGGAGAATACGGCGGGTGGGGTAGAACTTCCCATTTGAGTGTTTCTAAGTGGGTTTTGATCGGCGCCGCAACATGTGGTCGAGCATTATCATGCAGGAGAATAATTTTATCATGCTTGGAGTAGTAGTGGGCGCGTTTTCCTTGAGTGCTCGGCTCAATCTCATCAATTGTGTTCGGTAGAGAGCCCCAGTAATGGGGGCTCTCGTTCGGTTTGAGCAACTCATAATACATGACACCAAGCTGATCCCACCAAATACACAACATGAATTTTTTTCCATGAATATTTGGTTTGACTATCGATGTTGAAGCATGGCTAGGTGGTCCCCATGATTTCCTCTTCTTTGGGTTCGTATCGTAGTGGATCCGTTTTTCATGATCAACAACTATATGATGTAAAAAACACTTTCGTTTATATCTGGCAAACAGCATTTCACATGCGAAAAATCGGCGTTCAACGTTTCTCGGCTTCAGTTCATATGGAACCCAAATTTGCTTTTGAATCATTCCCAATGATTTCAAATTGTTGATTTCAAACGATATGAAATTGTTTGTTGAGTCACTCCTAATGTAAGTGGAAGTTCTTTTTGCGTTTAGTACGAATCTTCATCCAATAATGCTTCCAATTCCGCCTCTTCGTACACTTTCGGCCTTCCGCTATGTTCTTTGTCTTCGACGTCAAATTCACAGTTCTTAAACTTTTGAAACCATTCACGACAACGTCTCTCATTTAAGGCAATATCACCATATGCTTCTACAAGCAATCTATGAGCCTCAGCTGCAGATTTCTTCAAATTAAAGAAGTAAATCAAAAATTCCTGCAAATGACGCTTATTCGGCTCAAAACTCGACATTTTCGTACAAAAAAAATATATGATGCTGATACAAAATCGCTAATATTTCAAGGTTATGGTGTTGCCGGATGTTCAATCTTACGATATGTCGTTTTACATCAAACAATTTTTAAACTATAGTTATTATAGTTTATTAGTGGCGCTATCTTTTGCAAACGGCGGAAACTTATTTGTATTCCCAATATGAATTAAATTTTTGTTTAAAAAAAACGATAAAAAAAGAAAAAAAGCGGTAGATTAAAAAAATTTTTCGCCTGTGGCACCATTTTCTTAATTTTTAATTTCTACCGCTAAATTGCTCCACCTACCGCTATTTTAGAGAATAATTTACTGCTAAATTTTTTAAGAATCTGGCAATAGTGTGCGTGCGAATTTAGCGGTGAATTAGATTGCTACTGAAGTATAATTAAAAAATAGGATATTAGGTGTGGATAAGTAGGATACGGTGACATAGAAGTGACACAAATAAAGGCGATAAAAATTTCGTAGTGACAGGACTGTTACGAGGTAAGGAGAAGGAAGGTAAGTGAAGTTGTGACGTCGAAAGATGCGAACGGTCCGTCAGGGAGAGGGGAGGGGGACGGGAAAGGAAAGGTGGTAGATAGCAAGCAGAGGAAGTTGACAGAGGGGAGGGGCACAGAAAAAGGCAGGAAAAAGGTAACATTTAGATTAAATAGAGAGACAGAGAAAGGGACGGAGAGAAGGGAAAGTAAAAGATAGGAGGGAGGAGATTAAATTTATAAGAGAAGAAAAAATTGCTTTCATAAAAAATATAAAGGAGGAAAGAAAAATAGTCATGGAAAATAGTCTGAAGATCAAGGGAAAGATTTTGGAAGGAGAGAATTAGAGGGATAGAAGAGAAAATAAGGTAATGGAGTGGATAGAGAAGGCGAAAAAAAGGCTTAGAGAAGGAAGAATATAGTAAAGAGATAAAAGAAATAAAAAATAAATTAGAAGGGATGGAGAGGAGGATAGAAGAACACGATTATACAGAAGAGGGAGAAGAAGAGGAGGAAAGGAGTGTATGTATATAAAGGAGTGTAGGAAAGGAATATCTATAGTAGGACTGCGAATGCATGTAGCGGAAGGTGTAGCAAAAGGAAGCATGGATAGATTAAGTGAGAGAGAGGTAGGAGCAGTGCGGAAATTGGTAGCAGATAAAGAACAAAAGGAAAGAAAATACAATATTGCTGTTAAGGGAATTAATTGGCAAGCAAATAAAGATATAGAAAAAGGTAAGGAAGGAAGCTCAGAAATATATAAAAGAGAAAATAGGAATGTAGAAATAATCAGCTCGAGGATGAACGGAATAGTGACCATTAAAGGTAATAAGGAAATAAAGAGGGAGGTGATAAGAAATAAGAATAAATTAAGGGAAGAGAAAATCTTTTTCAAATGATTTAAGTTTTGAGGAAAGGAAGTCGCAGACTCGGATAAATGAATGAAAGCACAGAAAAACAAGGGGAAGGGAGTATAAAAATAGGATATGGGAGAGTAAAAATAAGGGGATTTGGAAAGTTTGAGCGGAAATAGAGAGAAGGAAGGAAGAGAAAAAGAAAAGGATAACAATAAGAAATATGGGGATAGAGAGAAGAAAGGAAAGGATAAATCAAAGGAAGCGGTAGGACAGAAATAAAATTTAAGTTAAGCCAAGAAGGAAATGTGAAAAACTTAAGGGAAGGAGAAGAATTAAGGAAAATACACGGATAAGGGAATTCGAAGGCAAATAAAAGGAGAGAAAATATTATTTTTAAATATTGCGGGTGTAAGTAATAAGAATAAAGATTTTTGGAACTATGTAGGCAAGTTTGATTTCATAAGCCATAGCATATGTGAAACATGACTCGAAGAAAATGAGTGGAAAAAATTGAGGGGAGGTTATCTAGTTCAAATAAATGGGAATGTATATATGCACATAAATAAAAGAAAAAAGGCAGGACTATAGGGAGATTAGGCGTAAAGAAAAACTGGGCAGAGGAATCGAACTTGATAAAAATAAGGAAGGAGTGATAATGTCGACTATAGATATAGGGGAGAAGAAAATTGTAATAATATCGGTATACAATAGAGGGAGCTGGAAAAATTTAGAAGAAAAGTTAAAAAGAATTCTAGACGACATGAAAAATGAGCGAAATAGTAATAGGTGGGGATTTTAATATACAGGTGAACTAGTAGTTTGAGTGGGAAGAAGAAGAAATAAAAAAGAAAAGTAAAGACAAAGTGAAACGGAGAAAAAGAGTTGATAAATTGGGCATAGAAAAAAAGATGGTACATTTTAAACAGATCGACGAAAAGAAATTGGGACGTGGAATATATTTATGTAGGTTTTATGTAGGAGTGATATAGTTATTGATTATGTGATTGCAAATCACAAGAAGATATAAGAGAAAACGAAAAGGAATTTGTGATAGAAGATAGGGTGGACTTGGATCACATGTTGCTTAGCATGGAAGGAGAAAAGGAGAGGCAAAGGAAGAGGAAAAAAGAAATAAAGGAGATAATTATATGGAATAAACATAATAGATCACAATAAAATATCAAGAAAAGATAGAAATCTTAGTTGGGGAAATAGATCAAAAAGGAATAACAATAGAGGAAAAATGGTAAAGAATCAAGGAAATTGTGCAGCGATGATCAAGAGGAAGATAAAAACCAAAAGATTTGAACTAGGACACAAGGATTAGTGAGATAGAAGTTGTACCAGAAAAAAGAGGAAAATATAGAGAATATATAGGAGATTGAGATTAGGAAAAATAGATAGGAGAGAATACATACAAGAAAGAAGAAAATTTAAGGAACTGAAAGAGAAAAAAAAGAAAGAAAAAGAGGAAATGGAATTGAGATGTTTGAAGAGGGAAGCAGATATATGAAAATTTACAAAAAAAGAGACAAGAGGATATGGAGAGATAATAACATTGAAACAGAGGAATGAAGGCAATATTTTATTAATCTTCTAAGCGGTACTGAGATGGATGCACAAGAAAAAGAGGAAATGAAGACAAGAGATAGAGAAGATGGACACGAGATAGAGGAATTGAAAAAGAAAGAAATTAAAGGGGCATTAAAGAAGAACAAGAAGGCGATGGATATAGATGGAATCCTGATGGAAGCATGGAAATATGTAAAAGATACGTTATGGAAGGACATGGTAGAACTGTTGGGACAAGTTTGGAGACAAGGAGAAATACCTGAAGATTGAAGAAAGTATTATCGTGTCATTATATAAGAGAGGAGACACAAAAGAAGGAAATCAGTAGGAAATTATAGAGGAATATCGTTATTGTGTACAGCGTGATATGCGGAAATCCTAAGAATTAAATTGAAAGAAGTAAGAAAGAAAAACATAATTCCGGAGGCAACAGGAGTCAGAAAAGGCAACATATTTGTACAATCATCTGATTCAAAAGAGCAAGCAGACAAAAGGTTGGGAGAGGAAAGTATATGCTCTCTTTGCGAATCTGAAGACAGCTTTCGACAGAGTAGAGGTGCACTATGGAAGTTATTAAAGAGATATGAAATCAAGAAGCAGATGATAAGGAGATTGGAATATATATATGAGGACATGGAGGTTATGGTCAGAACAAGCAGAAATTTGATAAAGAAGTTCCAGACAAGAAGGGGAGTTAGGCAAGACTGTGTACTGAGTCCACTCCTGTTTAATTTATATATTGCGAACCTTGACAGAGAGTTAAAAAATAGAAATATAGGAGGAGTTGCGATAGATATAATTGGTAGGTATAAGGATATGGAACTTAGCGTACAGACGATATAGTGCTGTTAGCGAAAAATAGGACGATATATTGCGCTGTTAGACATGATGCATTAAAGAGATTTTTAAAAAATAGGATTGTACGCTGAAAAAAACAAAGATAATATTTAATAAGGAAGGAAAAGAAGAAAGCATGGAAATAGGAAGGTAGGGAGATTGAGGAGGTGCAATGTTTTAAGTACTTAGACTTTACTTTTAATAGAAAAGATGATTATGAGATCATATAATAGAATTGAGCAGGAAAGGGAGGGTGGCAGCCAAAAAGATACAGAGTTTAGGAGAAAGACTATGCAGAAACGATTTTAAAAGAAAATGGGTACTGTTTAAATACCTAGTATAAAATGTTATGGAATATGGAGTGGAGATCTGGGAATAGGAAGAAAGAGAAAGATAATCTCACATAATCTAACATAATTTTCTCCAGAAAATTTCTGGAGAAAATTATGTTAGATTATGTGAGATGAATATTCAACATAGAATTTTGCACTCCGCTTGCTGATAAGTGATAATGAGGGAATTAGTTATAGACAAATTAAGGATAGTTGGGGAATAAGAGCCACGAAATACAAGAGGAGATTGAATAAAAGGAGGGATAATCTACTTCGGTATTGTTGGAAAGAAAAAGAAGAAAATAAATGGAAGGATGTAATAAAGAAAGAGAATGGTTTTACAATAGAAATGGATGGGGTACAAATGCTAGGGAATTAGGAGACGATGGAAATGAAGGAAGTTAGAGGAGAAAATAATTAGAAGAGAAAGAGATGGGCAAAAACAGCGGGAAGATAATAGGATGAAGATTGCGAGATACAATGAAAAGTACAAAGAGTTTGATACAGGGAATAGATATTCTAATTATTTAAGGAAGGAAAACCTATATAGGAGAGAGTGAACGAAGGCGTGCGAGGTTTAGTTAGGCTTAGATGCGGAAATATGGAGGAAGGAAATAAATATTGGTTAAGGAATATAGGGAATGCGTATTTTGCGGAATAGAGATAGATTGTATGGAACATGTGGAGGAATGTCCAAAAGTATGCAATTGATTTAAGGAGCTAGGAAAGAATAAGGAGGAAAAAACTTTAGAGCAAAGAATTAAATTCAATTAAATGTAAAGTTTTAGGTAAATTAGAGAGAGAAAGAAAAAAAAAATCAAGAAAAAGAAAACGAAGAAAAAGGCAATCAGTGAGGTAAAGGAGGTAGAGTAATATATTTAAGCAGGAGAACAAGTTTGCGTCTAGAAGTGTGTGAGACACGATTAGAAATGCTGTGATATAATATTAGGAATATATATTGTACTGCGACATATGTATGTATAGTCATACTATTGTATTGTATTGTATTATGTAGTACATGTAAGGTCAGCTGTGATATGTAATAAATATTATAAGATAGAGGAACATATATTGTGATATTCAGAGCTGAGATAAAATAAAGTAACGTCAATAAATAGAACAAGAATAAATAAGAATAAGAATAAAAATATTAAGAAAATCTTTTATTTTTAGAATTAGATACTAGCAGTGTGGAAGAATAAGTGTGGGTAAGGAATTTATATAAATCCTTTCTTGGCTATGTAAATGCTGAAGTATAAATTCTATTCTATTCTACATATTTCTTTAAAAAAATAAAAATTATTTAAAATATTTAAAAAATTCAAATTCCATAACGCATTCTATGCGCACGCACGCACATCAAATGTTAACTCTAGGCTTTATCTAGGCTTTAGGAGCTAGCTACAGTAAAAGAAAAATTGCGTAAATCTAAATATAATACATATAATTATAACCTATGTTTAGCTCATGTATGTATATATATATACATATATATATATATATATATATATATATATATATATATATATA
>NW_012130074.1:1173965-1184848 GCF_000143395.1 Atta cephalotes
TATATATATATATATATATATATATATATATATATATAAAATAAAAAAATAAAAAAAATGTATCAATTAGAATGACATGATGTGTCGATTTAGAATGTGTATAAAAAATAATTTTATTAAGAAACAGTATTTTTTTATCTGTGCTTTAATAGAGATGTATGGAAATATTAGGTGTACAACTTTGCTTCCGCCGTTTTCCTATAGATGGCTTTAGCGGTAAGTGGTGGTCGAAATAAATAGATCATAGACGTCATACAATAAACTTGGGCATCTGTCAACATAACCCCATAGAAACATTAGTCGATTTGTGTCTGCATCATAAAGTTATTCTCGATTGAAAATGTCAGTTTACGAGCCAAATTCTCATCATTTGCGGGAGGTTTTAATTTTTTGCTTCAATATGAAGAAATCTGCGGCTGAGGCTCATCGAATGCTCTCAAATACTTATGGTGAGGTCGCTATTAGTGAAAGAACGGTGATTTTGACATCGAAGACCGGCATAGCGGTGGAAGAGAGAAGGTTTTCGAAGATGCAAAATTGGAGGCATTACTTGAGCAAGACTCGTGTCAAAATCAAGAAGAATTGGCACGATCATTGGGAGTGACTCAACAAGCCATTTCAAAATGCCTCAAAGTCATGGGAATGATTCAGAAACAAGGAAATTGGATGCCGTACGAATTGAAGCCGAGAGATGTTGAACGGCGTTTGTTTGCTTGTGAACAGCTGCTTGAAAGGTAAAGACGGAAGGGATTTCTGCATCGCATTGTGACTGGGAACGAAAAATAGGTTCATTACGATAATCCCAAGCGCAGAAAATCATGGAGAGTTCCCGGCCATGCTTCCACGTCGACGGCCAAACCGAATATTCACGGCTCCAAGGTCATGCTCTGTATTTGGTGGGACCAGCTCGACGTAGTGTATTATGAACTGTTAAAACCGACTAAAACAATCACAGGCGATCGATATCGAACGCAATTGATGCGTTTGAGCCGAGCATTGAAAGACAAACGGCCGCAATACAACGAGAGACACGATAAAGTGATTTTGCAGCATGATAATACTCGACCTCATGTTGCGAAAGTGGTCAAGACATACTTGGAAACGTTGAAATGGGAAGTCCTACCCCATCCGCCGTATTCTCCAGACGTTGCTCCCTCTGACTATCACTTGTTTCGATCAATGGCACACGGCCTGGCTGACCAGCACTTCCGGTCTTATGAAGAAGTAAAAAATTGGATCGATTCGTGGATAGCTCAAAAGATGACTAGTTTTTTCGACGCGGGATTCGTACCCGAAAAATGGGAGAAAGTAGTGGCCAGCGATGGACAATACTTTGAATCATAAATGTATAATCAGTTTTTTACAATAAAACCTCGAATTTCGGAAAAAAACGGCGGAAGCAAAGTTGTACACCTAATATATATATATATAATAAGATAATTGCAAAAATCTTAACCGATATAAATTTTAGTGTCCGAAAAATCAAAATAAGCGTTGATATAAAATAGAATCTCCGTCTCCAGATGAATCAAAGAATGATGTATTTACGTAGATTTCGATCTGTTAGTAATATGATAATTATTCTGGCGAGTACTGAGAGAGAAAGAAGAAGTAGAATGGCGGTCATTAAAATTCAACTAATAGTGGGATTTTATAAATATAATTTTTTTATGTATATTTAAAATTGTGGAGGTAAAATTAATTGCTCCCATAATAGAAAATATTTCTATTGCTATATGGAGAGAAAAAATTATATAGTTCATATAAGTCAATTGAGGGATCCCTATGAAAAATATTAGATATAAGAGGGTTCATCCCGCCCCAGTACCTGAATATATAAAATTTCTAAAAATAAAAAAAATTAATTTAAAGAAGGGGATAGTAATCAAAATCTTATATTATTTCAATATAAGTATGCTATGTCAGGTGAGCCTAGTATTAAGGGAATTAAGAAGTTTCTAAAATCCATTCTCCATTTTCATTTTCTGTTTGCATCATTCACGATTTTCGAAAAATCTATCCGGTTTGAGATGACCGATTTTCATTTTCTTTTTTGGAATACAATTGGTCACATTGGAATACCTCGATCACGGGAACCACGGCCAACCAATAACGAAGAAGAAAAAGAATAACGTATATTATGATAATTTATACAAATTTTATTGTGATGGCTTCGTTTTCGAATAGTACGAATAAATATATAAATAAAATTTACGTAATAAAAATGTAAATATTAAATTAATTGTTGAAATAAAATGATCATTTTTCGGTCACCTTGCGCTGTTACTGTATCGAGACGCCATCTCGATTCTTGCCGATAATCGCCATATTGTACGGTAATTCTCTCTCTCGAGACCAACAATGATATAAGAGCTCAACTCTATTAACTTGTGATTTTGGGGAAGTAATTCGTAGCGGAATTAAAACATCTCCAAACATTGTTTTGAAATCATCACACGCTCGCCCTTATGGTCCACAATGAGCAAACGCGGCACCCATCTTGCCGATAGTTTTTTCATACCCAATTGTTCATGCAAAATTGAAATCACTGTGATGTGCCTGTGGCCTTAACAAGCTCGCGCACTTTCACTCGTCAATCAGTCAAAACAATATCATGGATTTTATCGATGATTTCTGGCGTAGCAGCCTCAATTGGACGTCCCGAACGACGTGTATCACATGTAGATGTACGACCACGTTTAAATTCATTCAATCAATCTATACAGTCGCAAACGCTGGTGCAGATGTGTTATAAACATTATCCAACTCGGCTTTGATTTCTTTCGGCGTTAAATCTTTCATATGTAGATGTTTGATCATTGCACGAAACTCGTGCAATTTCCTTTTTTTCCATTTTGCAAAAAAGATTGTTCGCTTTAATCATTTACAGAAATCAAACCACGCGATAAATACCGCTCAAAATTTGACAATAATCAGCTAAGAGATGCTACTTGTCAAAAAGTAATGTGACACTGCGAGTGCTCTTTGACAGATTTTCTAAGAATTTATTTGCCCTCGTATTGCTTAGGATTGGAAATCAAGAAAGAAGACGATGTGATCGAGTTATCACAGGAGTACATTTTGACATTGTTGGAATGAAGAAAGAATTGCAATAGAGCAGCCATCGGAGATATCATCGCATCATTCAATAACAAAAACCATTAGATCAGATTTCAAATTCAGGAGAATGGCCATATCGTGAATTAATCGGTGCTTTAATATATCTTATTGTGACACGCCCCAATCTCGCGAATATTATGTCTAGGCTGACTCAACATAATAATCCTCAGGTTGAGCATTGTTTGCAATCAAGCGAGTCCTGAGATATTTATCTGGAACATTTGATCTGGCGTATATTCAAACAGGCGACCCTATCCATGACTTTTCCGATGCTGATTGGGCAAGTGACACCTCTGATCGTCATTCATATATTAGTTATCATTCATACATTGCTTATCTTTTAGGAAGAGCTGCGATTTCTTGGAGATCCCAGAAGCAACGAATGATAGTTTTATCGATCACCAAAGCCGAGTACGTCAGTTTCTCAGAAATCACCAAGGAAGTTGCCTACTTGCGAAGCCTAATGCACGAAATCGGAATGGAGAAGTACGGAGAAATTATTCTCTCTGTTGACAACTGTTGGGGTATTACATATAGCATGATTCTGTTTATCATGCTCGGACGAAGCACATATGTCCAATTCCATTTTGTTCGCGAGAGAGTTACATCTGGCGAATTGGAGTTGCGGCATGTACTCACGACATATGACCGACATCCTAATCAAGGCGCTGCTCCGTCTCGCACGAGAGATGTCTGGGAGAACTAGAGTTGCAGATTACAAATTTCAAGGATGCGCGATTTGAAAGGGCATTGAAATAAAATGATCATTTTCCTCACGCTATTACTGTGATAATCGAGATCTCGATTATCGATTCTTGCCAATAATCGAAATGCTCGCCATGTATTTACCATTACCATTGTATGGTGACTTTCTCTTAAGATCAATAACAACGATATAAGAACTCAATTCTATCACGATTTTTCCTTTTATATGTATAAATGATTGTGCTATTAAAAGGTGTATTCGGCCCTTTTTTTCACAACCATCTCTGTTCTTGCTATTCACCCTGACTATACCTGACCTTAATGAATAAGGATTCGTGCGACTCTGCAAATTCTACATTATAGATATAGTTTTTAACTTTTAATACGCATCTCGGCATATAGAGATTTATTCCTAACCTAAAACTCATTGTAAAGCTGATTCTATAATGAGTCGGTAATCGGAAATCGTAAATTAACGCTACAAGTTGGATATATTCATTTTCAGCGTCACCATCGACGATGGTTATGCTCGGTTACGGTCCACTTGCTATGAATGCTTCGAAGCATTTTTTGATTGCTTCGATGCTTTCGATTGGTCAAGTAAAAGTTTCGAAAAATTTATAATATTAAGTGGATCGCACTTGAAATCAGACATTAGCGACAAAATTAATATCACGTGATAACACATTGCTTTTCAGCGTCTCATGAAAACCCGACAATTACACCAACTGGCCCCAATAAATTTGTCGGGACCACTTGTGCGGTGTACCAAGTTCAAACGGATACTGGCGAGGAACTGCACCATTCAATCAACCAAACACACTAGTTGCACCGACACCTGAAATATGCAATCGGTGCGATTCGTATGTACGTGACCGGACAAAATCTCCGGTTATAAAAATTATCATTTTAAATCGTTTGTATTTCGTATGAAGAGTTTGTGAGTCATTTAATATTAATTACAATTAATCATTTTTTTTGGATCATGTATTTGACCGAAATAATTACCGAATCTAAATTCAACAAAGTTTATATATGAATTATTGTATTATTTGTATTTTAATTATTTGTATTTTGTATGAAGAGTTATGAAGTACCATTAAAAACATTTATAAATCATCCAGACATTTTAAATTAAATATTAAAATATGTAAAATTGACATTTTTAATTAAATATTAAAATATGTAAAATATGTTTGACCAAAATATAGATTGTCGTTACGGTCACGAAAATTCTATTAGGAAATATACGATAGATAGTCTCTAGTATTTTGTTATTCCAGGATGTATTATGAAATTGTTTACAGTAATATATAATGTCTGTTAACAATATCAATACTTCAAAAAAACTTATCAGAAATAAAAAAAAGACTATGTGAAAAATAGGCAAGGCAAAGAATATGTTATAAGTATTTGTGGTGGAGAGAAATATTGCAACAGTTCTGCCATACGTCATGAATATAATGATTTGACATTGGTTATCTAATGTAATTATAAAGCGCGTAGACATTGTAAGTTACATTTAAAATTATATAATAAAAATGTATTTTTTAAATAATTACTTATGAAATAATGTGTGATTTATACAATATCAATCAAATTTAATCTTTCAAAAAGTATGCATTTATTTTTCTTTAAAATATTTAATATTGAAAATTGTAATAAAAATGACATTAATGCAATAAGTAATATGTGAGACATTCAGATATAGTAATACTTTATGTGCATAACGAATTATCTTGATATTCTTATAATATTCCATCTTTATAATATTCCATCTTTAAAGAAAAGAAACTTTCTTTGTACTTCTAAACTTGAATATCTATAATAAGATAAAACAAAAATCAATTTATTTTTAAAGTAAAAGATTTTCCGTTATACAAAAATTATACAATCAAATATACAACAAAATTAAATTATATAGATATTATGTTTACATTATAATTAATTTTAATATAAAATCTGCTTGTCAATACTTATTAGATAGGATCGTCTAAGCATGCTCCAGATTTAATTGGATACATGAAGTAATATAGACTGGCAGACATGTAATATTTATACTATTAATATAATATAATAATATAAATAAAGTATAAAATATAATATTTATACTTTAGGTGATTTGAGAAATTTTATTTTATTTTTATACGCAAAAGGAACCACATAATTTTCTGAAACTCTTGTTAAAAGACTTAGATCATAATAATGTCCAGCGTTAATAACTGTACAATTTGTTTGAGTTCTAATATAATATACAAGCTAACGCAATCTTCGATACTATAAATAAATTACATTGTTGATCACTCTAAAATATTTTTATTCATATATCACTTGATATAAATATATTTTTTAAAAACTATTTACATGCGAAAATAATTCAGGATATGAATTAGTCTCTGCATCATAATTACAATGCATAACTGTCAATGCATAACCGTATGACCGATTCCATGTAGATAATCATCAGTAAAATTAAACAAAATTCTTCTTTGTTCATTATTTAATTTTGGAAGAAACTTTCCTGTTTATATAAAAAAATTAATTCCTTTATCAAGTTTACTTTAATATATATAGATAATATACTTTAATATATAAAAATATAATTGAAACTGTACAGTATTACCTGTTCCTATTTCTGTATTGTTTTTTATTAGACATATTGCATAGTTATCTTGATTATTGCATTTTTTAGTTAATGGAGAATATAATTGCATACATATCCTCTCATAATCATGCTTGATATCTTTTTTATCTGATGTCAATTTTGTTAAATTATATATAAAATTAAACTTAACTTACGTTCAGATACTCCACAATACTTTGAAGGAGTGATGATTAAAACAATAAAACAATTTCTAATTTTCGTATTATATTTCAAAACCTGATACAATTAAATCTTATGACAATAGCATTTCTATTATAGAGAATGACGCAGAGTTTTATTTTACAGTGTTAGTTACTCATCCATCTTGTTGATTGAATAACTAGAAAACGTATAATGGAATTATTCGGAATGAATTCCGATCAAAATAATTAAATTATTTCCTACATTTCTATTGTGTTTTTTAAAGAAACTGTAGGAAAATTAAATAATTCCGATCGGAATACCAAGCAATTCCATAATACGTTCTGAAATATCAAAATACTAGAGAAACTACCTATCATGTCTAATGGAATTTCCGATCGTAGCGCCTGTATCTATATTTTGGTCAAATACATGATATTTTAATATTTAATTAAAAATGTCTGGATAACTCACAATGTTTTTAATGGTACTTCATAACTCTTTATACGAAATACAAACGATTCCATATATAAACTTTGTTGAATTTAGATCCGGTTAATTATTTCAAGTACACGGTCCAAAAAAGAATGATTAATTGTAATTAATAGAATGACTCACAAACCTTTTTATTTGCACTTCAAAACTCTTCATACGAAATACAAATGATTTAAAATGATAATTTTTACAACCGGAGATTTTGTCTGGTCTCGTATATACATACGAATGTCGGTGCTCTAACCGAATCACTATGAATGCAAAAACGAAATGGAAATTATCAATGGCCTAGTTTCCATCAAGGGTTTAATCCGGATCAGAAAGAACTAACTACAGTTGAGCATTCCCCTGTCGTTTGATTGTAACAGGGAAATACTCGACTGTAATTGGTTGGTTCTTACATTCTGATTCGGATTAAACCCTCGATGGAAATTAGGTCAATTATATGTTTTATTAACAGTACAATAAAATATTGTACGATTTAATCTATTTTTAACACATTTTTACGTAGTTGTGTTTAACAACTTAATGT
Source organism: Atta cephalotes (assembly GCF_000143395.1). Taxonomy (NCBI): domain Eukaryota; kingdom Metazoa; phylum Arthropoda; class Insecta; order Hymenoptera; family Formicidae; genus Atta; species Atta cephalotes. Next base: position 1,181,603 of record NW_012130074.1, read on the forward strand.
GCACATTAATTAGTGCATCCCAGCCGAAAGATCGCTATAAGAACGCTATAAGAAAATCACTCGGTTAGTGATAAAATATTTTATCACTGATTGTAGTCCAATAGGAATATCATTCAATTAATATGGTATATTAGTTACTATTGAATACGCATCAATAGGAATATCATTCGATCAATGGTATAGTATTTTATCATTGGATTATTGTCAATAGGAATATCATTCGCATTGAAAGCTACTCATTTATACAATCCAGTGCTTTCAATGGAATTTTATCAATGGCAATATTTTACTACTGAAGATTTTATCATTGACCGATGATAAAATTTTCAATAGCGATTTCGCCTGGGATGCACTAGTACACGTAAAGCTGTCATACACAATTGCCGTAAAAATGTATTAAAAATATTATAGACTAAATCATACAAACCCTAATATATATTATGTATTGTTAATAAAATATGTATATATAAAATATATATAAAATATATATATGTTAATAAAATATGTTTGATAATTTCTATTTCGTTTTTGCATTCATAGTGATTTCGGCTAGGACTGCACATTTCGAATGTCGGTGCAACTGATATGTTCGACTGGTTGAATGTAATTCCTCGCATGTCTGAACTCGATACACTGCACAAGTGTATCGTACACAAAGTGGCTCCGACAAATTTGTTTGTTGTAATTGTCTTGGTGCTTTTCATGAGAGCTGAAAAGCAGTGTGTGTGATTACATATTAATTTTGTCGCTAGTATTTAATTTCGGGTGCGGTTCACTTGATGCTACAAATACTTCGAAATTTTTACTTGACCAATTGGAAGAAAGAATTTTACCTGATTAATCAAAAAATGCTTTAAGTATCGATTTATCATCTACAGTTTTGAAAAGTACAATGTACCTTCAGAAAAGTAGACGTATTATTCTCAGAGCTATATATAGTTTATATTCACTTTGTCAGGGGGGGCAGTAGTGCGCGGCAGCGTTTTGCAGTTACAGAGTTTGGGCATGTCTTCTCTCAGGTTTCTCTCGCAAGTAAGAGAATATCTATAGTCAACTATTTCAAATTAGGTTAAATTCTCTGATGTGTTCAATGAGACATGTACATTTATTAAAAATATTATTAATATATTGAAAAAAATAGGTAATTATTAGTTTAACACAATCGCCTCAAAAATCAATAAAATTAAGCTTATTCAATGCGTTTTTGCATGAAATGAAAGAATTTGACAAAAATAAGCATCGTTCTACTCCGGGAACCGAAATATTAAACGTTAAAGTTGATGACTATTGAAGTTAAGGTAATTATTTAGAATAGCCTCTCCCCCGTCCCAACCTATAAAATCTTAATAAAAATATATTCATTCGATGCGTTTTCACTCAAAATGAAAGAATCTGACGCTTATTTCTGCCAAATTTTTTCATTTCATGCAAAAACGCAATCAAATAAACTTACTCTATGATTTATTGATTTTTTAGGTGATTATGCCAAACTATATAATTACCAAAAAATATTAACTTATCAAAGATTAGAAATCTTATAAGTGACTTAGAAATATTAAAAATACAATAATATTGATGCTTATCGAAGTTATTTTTATTGTTAGAGATTAATTATTATTTAATCATTAATAAAACAAACACAGTTTAAAATATATAAAAGAAAATAAAAATTGAACTGAAAAACGAATAAATATCATTAGTTAAAATGTCTAAGCGTCCAGAGCTTATGGCACCGCCTGAAGTGGTAAGTTGCAAAGTTTATTGAGATTTTACATTATAAACTCTCTTACATTGACTTTATATATTTTTTAACTTATAATTAATAAAAAATAATAATTTAATGTATAATTAATAAAATGTTTAAAAATTGTATTAATAAATCAAAGAAAGCTAATTCTATTTTTTCTGTAAACAGTATTATGATGAAAAAGAAGCTAATAAATATACTTTAAGGTATGTCATAATTTTTATACAAATTATGTATCTACACCTATTACATCTTTGTAATAAAATATATGTAATATCTTTTTTTGATAAGTTCTCGTATGATAGAAATCCAAATACACATGTCTGAACGTGCTATAGAACTTCTTTTGTTACCTGAAAATCAGAGCTATTTACTTTTGGATATCGGATGTGGATCAGGCCTTAGTGGTAGCGTATTGGACAATCAGGGGCATATATGGATAGGTGTTGATATTTCTTTGGCTATGCTTGGTAAATATTTTAATTTTGATATGATATAGTTTAACAATATCTTTTATGGCATGTAGTGTTAAATGCATGCATATATTTATAGAAAATCATATATTGATATATTATTTTAGATGTAGCTATTGAGAGAGAAATAGATGGTGATTTGATTCTGGGAGATGTAGGTCAAGGGTTGCCATTTAAAGCTGGTACATTTGATGGAGCTATTAGTATCTCTGCACTTCAATGGTTATGTTATGCAAGCAAAGCTTCACATAATCCTACGAAACGTTTATATCAATTCTTCTCAACATTGTATGCATGTCTATCAAGGAACGCAAGAGCAGTATTACAATTTTATCCAGAGAACAGTGAACAGATTGAATTAATCACAGCACAAGCTACAAAAGCTGGCTTTTTTGGTGGTGTGGTCGTCGATTTTCCAAATAGCACAAAAGCAAAGAAAATGTTTTTAGTTTTAATGACTGGGGGAGCTGCTCCTCTTCCGAAAGCACTAGGAATAGATAATGAAGATAGACAAACTGTCGCTAATTCTAAAAGGTTTGAATCTCTTGTTATTCATTCTTTATTATTTTATAATTTGCAATCATTTTTAAATATTTTAAAACTATATTTTTAACTTTCTAAAAATAATCATTTTTTAACGCATTTTATATTATAGGGAATACATAAAGAAAGCCAGAGGTAAACCACTGAAGAAAAGTAGGGAATGGATTCTAGAAAAGAAAGAAAGGCGACGACGGCAAGGAAAAGAAGTTAGAGATAATTCCAAATATACTGGACGAAAGAGATCTGGTCGATTCTAAGATGTACTTCATTACATATAACTTCATTAACATAAAACACTTTAATAATTTTGAATTATTATAAAGTTCATAAAATTTTAATTTTTGTCTATCATCTATTTAATATTTGAAAATAACACAAATAATATCTTCTTTAATAATAAAGAGGCATTAAAAAAACACGCACGCGCGCACACACACACACACACACACACACACACACACACACACACACACACACACACAC
>NW_012130074.1:1186056-1187041 GCF_000143395.1 Atta cephalotes
CACACACACACACACACACACACACACACACACACACACACACACACACACACACACACACACCAATAAATTTACATGTAGTCGATTATTAAATTTTATGTATTTCATAAAATTTAATAATTAATTTAATAAATATTCTTGAACAATATTTTGAATACATCTTTATTATTAAAGAAACTATCATGTTTATTTTCAAATATTAGATTGATATAGAAATAATCAAGAATTAATTAAAACATTTCTCTCTCTTTCTCTTTCTTCCCCTCTCTCAGTATTTTATATTATTTACAATAATTCAAAGTTATTAAAGTATTTTATAGCAATGATAAATACACTTATGCGTGTGTGCGTGTACAGGGTGTTCCGTAAGTTTTGGCCAATCGCTTTTGTGTAGAAAGAGCGAACTAAACTGAATTGAAAAGTCTACCATTTTGCAATTTTTGCAATAATTAACAAGATGTTAATTGCTAAATATTGGTTTTGAATAATTTTTTACTCAAATGCTATCAACTTTACAGAAAAAAATGCAAGAAACAAAAATCATTTACTTTTTTCTCATAAAGTTCTGAGAATTTTTTCAGAATTTTTTAATACTGCATTTTCTCTTTAATAAAAATAAGAAAATGCAGTACTAAAAAGTTGCTAAAAAATTCTGAAAAATTCTTAGAATTCTATGAGAATAAATGATTTTTGTCGAATGATGTTCTTTTGCAGTTTTTCTGTAAAGTTGATAGTATTTAAATAAAAAATTCTTCAAAACCAATATTTGACAATTTTTAGTAATTAATATCTTGTTAACTATTGCGAAAATTGCAAAATGATAGAGGATTCAATTTAATTCGCTCTATCTACACAAAAGCGATTGGCCAAAACTTATGGGATACTCCACACACACACACACACACACACACACACACACACACACACACACACACACACACACACACACACACACACACACACACACACACACACACACACACAC
>NW_012130074.1:1193981-1197700 GCF_000143395.1 Atta cephalotes
ATACACATATATATACATATAGGATTACATTCAAATATGCGTGAAACGGAGATCTGGTTTCTGAAACTGATATCTGCTGATTTTACATTATTCTGATACTGATGCTATTTAAAGCTCACGAGCGATTATATCAAAAGGTTGTTATTTTGACCTTAAGCAAGACTTAAAACTCTCTCTATCTCTCCCAATCTCTCAGCTTTAAAGAGAGAAACTGAGAGTTTTAAGTCAAAGAGTTACTTAAAGTCAAAGAGTCGCTCTCACTAACTCCGATTAATATAATCGATTGATTGTTACATTGGAACTGGCCAATTGCATTTGTTGTTCAGCAGAATTGATCAATCACGGTTGACACTTAATCGAGATTAGGTTAATCGGAGTTGGTCAGACCGGCTCAAAATAATATCTTGCAATTGGACTTAAAATATGCAAGATTTTATTAAATTCCTATACATCCACACAGACACACAATATTTATAAAATATTTACAAAATATTTATAAATATTTATAAGACTTTATTTTAAATATTTTGTAAATATTTTGTAAATATTTTTGTGATCTTAGATTGCATAGATCATAAACATTTATTATAAACATTATGAAATTTATTAATGTAAATTTATTAATTTATTGTAAACCTTGTAGAAAATGCTAGGGAAATACTTAACAAGACAAAATAATTCAAATAAAAATACTTAACAGAAATATTTATTTGTATTTATCATAAATATTACATTAAATATTTAGTCTATCTTTTAATAATATTTCGAATAAAACTTTATATAAAACATGTATAAAATATTTATGTAACATTTCAAAAAATGAATAATAATAAATATTTATTATAAATATTCTATATTCTGCAATCTGAGAATAACGATAAGGCACAAATCACGGTTACTTTTGTTTTCTAAATTTTGAATTAAAGTTAGATTTATAAATAAATTGATGAAAATAATATATAGGCTCTTTAATCTCTTTATTTAACTCTATACCAGGAAACACGGTAGTGTCTCTTGCTATGACAAGTGCTGCGACTCCAAGTAGAACAATAAATCATGATAACGTCAAAATGACATTAAAATGAATCGGAAATAATTGAAAAATGATTTTTAATGATCATTTTGAAGTCATTTTGATATCATAATAACTTGTTGTTCTACTTATTGAGACATTACCGTGTGTTCCTTTGCGCGAGAACGCGAGTTGCGGGAGATCGAGATTGTAATGTACAATGAGTCACAGTAAGGTTGCAGCACTTTTTTTCGATAGACTACGAAATGCAGTCTGCTCATTGGAGCGACTGGTTCTTACTTATGGATCTAATTAGTTTCTCTAGGAGCAAGATTGTGTTTTGAAATCCATTGAAAAAAAAGTGTTGCAATCTTTCTGTGACCCACGTACATTGTGTCTATTAAACTGGATTTCCCACCATCGAAAATCGGAATAGGTTAAAATTTAGTGTTTGTTAGGTGCTAATTTAGTACCCTATTCCAAATTTTAGTGTTCAAACCGTTTAGCAATAAAAAAATGGGGGGGAGGAATCCAACTTAATGACAAACTGGATCCCCGCATAAAAAAAATATATATATATATTAGGTGTACAACTTTGCTTCCTCCGTTTTCCTAGATGGCTTTAGCGGTAAGTGATGGTCGAAATAAATAGATCATAGACGTCATACAATAAACTTGGGCATCTGTCAACATAACTCCATAGAAACATTAGTCGATTTGTGTCTGCATCATAAAGTTATTCTCGATTGAAAATGTCAGTTTACGAGCCAAATTCTCGTCATCTGCGGGAGGTTTTAATTTTTTGCTTCAATATGAAGAAATCTGCGGCTGAGGCTCATCGAATGCTCTCAAATACTTATGGTGAGGCCGCTATTAGAACGTGTCATGAGTGGTTTCAACGCTTCAAGAACGGTGATTTTGACATCCAAGATCATGTTCTGTATTTGGTGGGACCAGCTCGGCGTAGTGTATTATGAACTGTTAAAACCGACTGAAACAATCACAGGCGATCGGTATCGAACGCAATTGATGCGTTTGAGCTGAGCATTGAAAGATAAACGGCCGTAATATAACGAGAGACACGATAAAGTGATTTTGCAGCATGACAATGCTCGACCCCATGTTGCGAAAGTGGTCAAGACATACTTGGAAACGTTGAAATGAGAAGTCCTATCCCACCCGCCGTTTTATTTTCCAGACGTTGCTCCCTCTGACTATCACTTGTTTCGATCAATGGCACACGGCCTGGCTGACCAGCACTTCCGGTCTTATGAAGAAGTAAAAAATTGGATCGATTCGCGGATAGCCTCAAAAGATGACCAGTTTTTTCGACGCGGGATTCGTACGCTACCCGAAAGATGGGAGAAAGTAGTGGCCAGCGGTGGACAATACTTTGAATCATAAATGTATAACCAGTTTTTTACAATAAAGCTTCGAATTTCGGAAAAAAAACGGCGGAAACAAAGTTGTACACCTAATACAATGCACATATACAAAAAATAAGTACACAGGGATTTTAGTGCTAATTTAGTGCTCCAAAATAACAAAAAAAATTTAAATATTATAGTATTAATTCAAGTATAACAACATGTATTAAACACTACTCACTCGTATACAATACCTACATTTAGAGAGCTCGTGATACACATATTTTTAAAAGTATTCACATCCAAAATGATGTAGATATATCATAGATTTGATACATATTCGAAAGATAAAATTCCAATTTGTTGCTAACCATAAAAAAATAAAATGAATATACAGAGTGCTTCAAAATCCCGACAAATTTCAATTTAAATTTTCCGCTATATTGTGCCTCCGTCAAAGGTTGTTGTTGGCATCCGAGAAAGCTTCTAGTAAACAGTCATATTCTCAAAATAGCTGCGATGTTGAAACCAAGTGCGGAGTATAATCGAAGAGCCGCGATCATCGAAGGCTTTCGCGCTGGGCGCTCAGCAACGGAAATAATTCGGTTCTTGGAATACCGAGATCAATCATTTATGATGTTGTGATAAAATATACGGCTTTAGTCCAACGAACGTTCTAGTAGTATGCCAGTGAGGAAGAGTTACTCGAAAGAATTCATCGCAAGGATCCCTGCAGGCATTGAAAGGACTCAAGCGCTGATTTCGAATGATCCAGAGCAATCGTTGCGCATTCTGATAGATATAGTGAAGCCGTGGATGAAAACTATGGTGTCCAGAAGGCCATATGTTTGTCAGCAGGACGGTGCACCGGCTCATACGAGTCATTTGATTCAAAATTGGCTCTCAGATAACACAGATAATATCGATATGTTTTGGTCCAAGGAATTATAGCCTCCCAACAATCCAGATTTAAATTCCTTAGACTATACTTGGAGTATAATTGTAAGGGTCTCACAAACAAGTCTCGACATCCCAATGTGATGTTATTAAGAATCGCTATTGAGACAGCATTCGTCGGCATGGACAGCGCTACATTACAGCGTGCGTCCTTCAGACTGAGAATAAAGGCCGTCATTCAAGCTAATGGGGAATATATCGAATAATTGTGCTCTATTTAAAAGAATCCTTAGACAATAGTATCAATATATATATAGAGGATTAAATTCAAATATATATATTGNNANNTNANATCNCTNATGNNTANCATCTANCANNATGANTCGANGATTTANGAATCNTATAANANNAATNATAATNTATAGATATANCATATATANTAT
>NW_012130074.1:1197720-1200239 GCF_000143395.1 Atta cephalotes
ATAAATTTAACTATATTCCTTATTAAAGTTTTTACTTTGTTGATAAATTTTTTATTTCGTATAACTTCGTATAATGTATGCTATACGAAGTTATTACGCACACACACGCACACACACACACATGGAGGAACAGACTTTCAAAATGAGTTTTGTCCAAAATTTCATTTTTTTTAGTTAGAGGCATAGTGTTCAATGTTGAGACTCGTTTTATAAGCTACTCTGAGATATTCAGAAAGCATTTTTTCATCATGAAATTTATATGCTAAAAGAACAGATACTTCAAAGTGCATTATGTTTTTTAATTACAAAGAAATGCATTTGTTTAATATTTTTAATAATTGTTTAGCAATTTTAATATTTTACATCCTACCGATTGGCATATTGCATTATTTTCTATAAAGTGCGTAATTTTGTGTGTGTAATTTCTTATTTTTTGAAAATTACAAATTTTGGACAAAATGCATTTTGAAAGTCTGTTCCTCATATGTTCTTTTATCTTAATATTGAAGAGTATTAGGAATTCTTAATATAACTATTATTAATATAGAAATAGATTACATTAACAGTAAAAGAACAAAGAATAAATTCAATATTTTATATTAGCTTTTAAATAAATGTCATAAATTGTGAAATACTTTTTTGTACTTCATTAGGTAACATTTTTTCTAATTCTTCGTTATCCAACCACTGATACTTTATATTATTGGTGATATCTCCATCTATATATTTTGCCAAGAAATAAAAAATTTTAGCACCATAACTTCCTTGCTCGCAAAGCTTTTTGGGATATTTGTATTTATAAAAACCGATAGGTGCATTACCATAAAACTTCACTTTAATATTTGCACCACATGCATCTTGTAATACTCTCTCTGCAGTCTGCAAAAGAATAATTTTATTTAACCAAATTATATTTTTAGTCTTTGTTGAATATTCAGACATATCAAATTAGTTATACAAAAAAATTGGAAACATACTTGTCTCATTGTCTCTCCTTCTTTTCGAATACCTTGCGGAGGTATCCAATAATGTGAATTACCTACTTTTTGTTGTACTAGTAAAAGCAAATTTTTGTTCAATTTACGTTTTAAAGTTGACGTTACATTTTGTTCATCAAATTCTAAAAATAATGCATGCAAATAAATTATTTATGAGAAAAATAATATTAAAATATTAAAATCATAGAATATAAAATAATTTCATGATTCATGAAATAAAGATTTGTACATGATTTATTTTATAAACATATATTCTGCTTTTTTACAAATTGTTATGCTCTATTATGAAAAGAAACTTAATACATACTCGTAATTGTTGGCGCAAATTTAAAATTGTTTAATTCCTCTTGACTGCTATCCTCAAACTCCTGTGCAGTTTGTACCAAATCTATTGTGTCTTCCTTGCTGCTTGACTTTTTTTGTTCCTCTTTTTCTCTTTTCAGTTCGTGATCAGATTTTAAACTAGTTTCATATTCAATTTTTTTCAACATATTATAAAATTTCAGTTCCATTTCTCCCATTGACTGTATTATAATTGGATGACGTTCTAAACAAACAGCACTGTATAAATCCCATTTTCTCGTAGATGTGATAGTACTAAACGTCCGAGTATCCTGATGTTGAACGACACTGAAATATATTGCGATAGCTTTTTGTGATGTATCTGCATAAAAAAATTTAATATTGTAAGATATTCGTGCATAATTATAGATGACAGAGATAGTTAAATGACATTAAATTGTTAATAGTCCAGTTAAAGATTAACAATACTAGAATTGCTCAGTTGCCGCTTTTTTAAGTTAATATTATCCAATATTCAAATAGAAGAGAAAAACCTAATTGTTTTTGCTTACCCAATAAAATCTGATTTAAATTATACGACCCGGCAGATCGAAAAATTTGTTTGAACATTTTAAGTCTGTTTTTTATTTTTGTATAAAACTGCACCAAAACTCTCTTTCTCGCTTTCGTCTAACATATATCTATCTTACTTTAAATTCCAAAAGTGTTTACTGGTGTTTACTAGTTCAGTCAGAAAACAGATCTCATATTATTAGTTATTTCATAAACTAATCAGAGAATTAGCCTCTCTCTTGGTCTTTCTAACCTAACAAAGGTTAGGATTCGATATCTTGACCATCCGACACTTCGAGAATCGCAATATCGTCATTCGATAGATCACCGCGCCGCGATCTGTATCTTTCGCAATTTTTATAACGCGATTTATAACTATTGTAGGAAGTGTATTTTATAGGCGAAAAGTAGTGCATTCTGTAAAATTGAACATTCGTATGTGTGAATTATATGATCAGTATACATCAGTATTCCATCTCTGTTCAGTTGGTTTTCTTTGGTTCACTTTATCTTCGCAATTTTTGCTTGCCCTAAAGGTAAACTATCAATTTTTAAGTACGTGTATTTAATAATTATCACTCTTTGGTATCATTTTATACGCTATTTCAATAACAAATATACATATAATTGATATATATATATATATATATATATATATATATATTA
>NW_012130074.1:1205747-1210638 GCF_000143395.1 Atta cephalotes
TAGTATCAATATATATATTTGAATTTAATCCTCTTTGCAATCGGAACCACATCTATGTGTTTTCAGCTGCGCTGATTTACTTTTATTTATCGTGGAATCCCACTTCATTATCTTTTCGATGAGGCAGAGAAAGTCAATAATAATTAATTATCTATGTATTATATGAAATCTCTGATGCAATGGAAGTTTTTTTGTATGAGTCGCTGGTGCGACGTTTGTCAAAGGGCTGCCGCGCAGCGCGTCATTGACAAAGAGAATCAAAGGATTTTCTTTACGCGTTGTGACGGGCGCGACGAATTAATGTTGGTACTTCCGAAAAGGTGAACTCCCTGATTTTTTTATTGATTAGTATTTTGATGCTCTAATTACAAATATGATCAATTGCCGGCAAGACTATTTTTACGATTAAACAAAACTTTTACATTTTATGTAATCACAAGTAGAGCTTAGATTTTGGTTCGTATCCCCCTCCCCTTTGCAAAGGGACGCACAACTTTCAATTGCACATGGGTTTCGACTTTCCACGCGAAGCGACTGTCACGTTTTTCTCCCCTTGTTTAAAGGGGAGACACGACTTCCATAATTATGTATTGTTGCATGTTGGTTTCGAATTTCTATGTGAAGCGACTCTCACCTCCCCCCCTCCCCCCCGTGAAGGGGCGCCGATTTTCTAAATCGCAAAAAGCGTGAAAAAAATGTGAAAAAAAATCGTTTTTTTAAATATTTGACCTTGAAAACGATCTTGTTGATAATTTTCACGATTGTATTCATTAGTAATTACATTAAAATACAGTAGTATATCAATCAAGAAAAAAATTGGAGGATTCATCTTTTCAGAAGTACATTCTCAATATCACGCAAGCACCGAATTCTTTGACCGGATAACGAATTTTAGAGCGAGCGTTCTTTCGCGACGTATTAATTATTTTCAGTCACTTTAAGCACTAAAGTCGGAATATATTTTGATACTACGATATCTAAGGATTCTTTTAATACCAATCATGCGAGCCAATACCAATATCAATATCATCGAATTCTTTGACGAGCAATTAATGGAATTTAAGCCTCGGCGTCATCAGTCGGAATGAATTTATTATATTTATTTATATAATTCATTTTATTTTTTTACGGTTAGCAACAAATTAGAATTTTATCTTTCGAATATGTATCAAATCTACATCATTTTAGATGTGAATACTTTTAAAAATATATGTACCGAGCTCTCTAAATATTAAATGTCGTATACGACGAAGTGTTTAATACATGTTGTAATATTTGAATTAACGCTATATTTGAATTTTTTTGGCTCTATTTTGGAGCATTAAATTAGCACTAAAATCCCTATGTACTTATTTTTTATATACGTGCATTGTATATATATTTTTTATTGCTCCTAAATAAGTTTGAGTATTAAAATTCGGAATAGAGTACTAAATTAACATCTAAAAAATATTAAAGTTTTTACTCATTCCGAACTTGATTTTCAATGGTGGGAGGGGGTCCAGCTTAATAGTACATACATTATATTTGAAGACATTATTTGTTAAAATTATTTAATTCTATCGATATCATCTGATACCTAATATATATATATAATAATGTATGTATATGTTGAAAAAATATTCAAAATTAAACAAAATTAATTGTTTAATATGAATTATTATACTTATTAAAGTGCGCATAAATTGAATTAAAAAAAATATTTTTAACATGTTTCAATAAAGTCAGTTCTTAAGGGAAGTTAAAAATGAAATATGAATTAGAAATAAATTGTTAATGAGAACTGACAATATACCGTGTATAAGTTCATTTATTACACGGATAAATTAATATTAAAGATTTTGATTTTAATTTATAATGATGGGCACAATCAGTTAATAATTTACTTTAAAAGATTAATTATTAGTTTTGAGAGTCAATAGGATCAGTGACAAACAAAATTACTTGTACCCAATTAATTGTACTGCAGTCGAAAAGCGCAATCAATACGTGTTTGTTATAGTTTTTTTTAACATATAGTCGGTTATGCCGACTACTAATTCGGATCCTTCCAAAATATGAATAAATTAGATATCTATAATTCATGTTCTACAAAGAATCCGAATACGGCTCGAAAGATTTGCTATTGTTGTTACTCATGCATGTATTGAATATTTATACACACAATCATTATCTAGTATCGATATAGAGTATTCTCATTGGAAATTATTCTAATTTATATTTTATAAATAAATCAAGTTTGAAAACATGTCTGAAAAATCACGTTTTACTTTTAAAACGACATTCATTACTTATGATTCATTACTTATGAAAAATTTTGTTTTTTAATGAAATTACTCTCATAAAAATAAGACTCAAAAATGTCGAGACATTGAAAATCATTAACTTTAGGAAATTTATTTGAAAAATTTGACTGTGCCTTCTGAAGAAACATTCTAGACATCATTAAGAAAAACGATTAAGTAAACAAAGATAAAGAGTAACTGTCAGGTATACAGTTACTTATCTATCGAAATAAACTCTATCATCAAATTAATGAAAAATTATAAATTAATATGGTTAATTATTGTTAAACCTAGATTATCCAGATAACTATAAATATTTGCACGATACCTGCATAATGCATGTATGCGTGCAGTGTATGCTCTCATTTAACTCCGCATCTGATTATGAGAACAGAAATCTAATGCATACTGACCAATTTAATACTGAAAGTCAGTAATTAATTATTTATTTTAAGTATTAAAAGCACACTGTTGTTCAGTGCTTTTAATATTCTAAATAAGTAATTAATTACTGTTTTTCATCAGCAACATTACATGTTGCAGCAATATTGCAGATTTTGCAGTGATATTGCTGCAGATTCTATGCTGCATGGGACAATAATAAATTAAGTATTGAATTGATTAGTATTAAATTTCTGTAAAGGAATATATTGTGTTTTGCAAACATTGTACTTACAAAATGCTGGTAAAGTAATAAACCAAATACGAGATCTACAATAGGAGTCGCAAGTCGTTGTGAAATCTTAAATGGCAAGAAATCCGCCAATTACAATTAAATGTGAAGAATAATCAATTGTAATAGAGTTTCCTATCAGTTTCCTACGTCTTAAAACTCCACGATCGCCGATGCCCTTGTAGACATAAAATTTCGATTTACATCATAATTAATTGTGATAATATTATGCAAACATTAGGCGCGTTCAAAGAATTCAACAATCGAACGCTCTCTGCTAGTAGTTTCCTGGCTTTGATTGGATGATATAGAAGAATATATCAATAATAGTATTAAGTGTTCACTCAATTGTTAAGTTCGTCGAATGCATTTATTGGCTGCGTTCAGCAGAGAAAACATTCTTTAATATAATTGATTCTTATCTTTAGTTCTTCGCTGGATTGAAATGTAGGACTCAATTATCATATTAAAAGAATCACTGAGCACTCATTGATCAGTTTTTTCTGTTGAATGCAATTATCTGCTTTATCATATAAAATGACATAATGACTATATGTATTGACTAGTATAATGTATTGATACAACGAATGTACTCGAATGCGCTGATATGCTTGGTTATTTGACTATATAAAAGGTTATATATTGGAAATTAATTCGGTCCGTTTTTTTGTGTTCAAAAATGCATTTATTTCAAAACAAAATGAATGAACAGATTAATTAAAATATTGTTCATCGTTGCTTACTACTTTTTTCCATCTCTCAGGCAATTTTCGAATTCCATCTCGAAAAAATGACTCATCTTTGGAGCTAATTTTCGATTTCTGCGAAAGAAATGAACCGGTGGCTTGCCAAATCGTGCTGCATCTTTCGGAACAACCAGTAATCAGAAGGAGCAATGTCCGGAGAATACGGTGGGTGTAAAACATGCCATTTGAGCGTTTTCAAATATTTTTTTACAACTTTAGCGACATGAGGCCGAGCGTTGTCATGAAGAAGAATAACTTTATCATGTCTCCGGCCGTTTTTCTCGCAATGCACGGCTCAAATGAATCAATTGTAGCCGATACCGATCGCCCGTAATGGAATCGCCAGGTTTCAGCAGCTCATAGTAAACAAGACCCTTTTGGTACAGAGCACGATCTTCGAACCATGAATGTTCGGCCGTGGTGTTGAGGTCGATGGTAATGACTGACTGGGCTTAGCATAGTATTTTCTTTTTGGGGTTGTCGTAAGACTTCCACTTCTTATCTCCAGTCACAATCCGATGCAAAAAACCTTTTCTCTATTGTCTTTGAATCAGCTGTTCGCAAGTGAAAAATCGCCTTTCAACGTCTCTCGGTTTCAGTTCATAAAGCAATGTTCTTGTTTTTGAATCATTCCCATGGCTCTCAATCAGTACAGAAACGGCTTGTTGAATTATCTCTAATGATTCTGAAAGTTCCTTTTGCGTTTGACTCTGATCTTCTTCAAGTAATCTACCTCTAATTCTTAGTCTTTGAATTTTTTTGGCTGTCCAGAGCGAGGCTTGTCTTCAACGCTGAAATCTCCATTCTTGAAACGTCGAAACCATTCCCTACATGATTTATCAGTTGGAGCAGTGTCACCATAAACTTCGACAAGCATTCGATGGATTTCAACCGCACTTTTCTTCCAATTAAAGCAGAAAATCAAAACCTCTCGCAAATGCTGCTTGGTTAACACAAAATTCGACATTTCAAACACAGTAAAAATCAAGGTTTTTGTATGAAACTCAAAGCGATATAAACTGAATATTATTAGCAGATGTTTAATCTCTCTGAAACCGCCAAAATCAGCTGTCACTATGAACCATTCACAACAGCTGGAGTCATCTTTAGGGAAACGGATCGAACTAATTTGTACTCCCAATAGTATTATATATATATATATATATATATATATATATATATATATA
>NW_012130074.1:1222403-1223744 GCF_000143395.1 Atta cephalotes
TATATTCATTTTGTAAACTTTGTTATATGCACTTGATATACATGAAACTGCTAAATATTAGTTCTCAAAATTACAAGTACAAAAATACAAGTGAGTCATTGATATATTTTGTGCTATTGTGATGAATTCAATGATAAATAATATGATTTAAATCTAAACTTTCTTTTCTATGTTGAAAGTTGCGACTAAAGGTAACAGTGCCTCGCTACGCTTATAGAAGCGCGTTCTCCTTTTTCACCCGCTTTCTCCTTCTATTTTACTAGGACCAAAAGCTTCATAGTTGCGCTGAAAACGAGAGCCGAGAGTACTGTATTGCAAACTTTGTCCTTCTTTATCAAATTTTATTGTACTGAAAAAAAGTCGAATAACCACTCTGCATTGATATTTCTTTTTAATATGTTTTTAACTCTTCTTTATAATTTTTATTACACTGTGTTGATTTCACTATTGGTTCATATTCTATTTAATAAAACATTGAAAAAAATCTTATTGTGATAGATTTTATTGTGTACTAATTTATCTGTATTAGACAATGGAAATAGATTCTTAATTCTTCTTTTTCATCTTCTCTCGATTTCTGACTCTCTTGAAATCATAATATTATGATTTTTAATTTAGATAAGATTTTAATTTAAATTAAACAATATTATTATAAATTATAAATTGAGTAATAACAGATATGTATATGAAAGAGGGAAGAATAATTATCTTAGGTATAGTTAAATGTTTCTTAAGAGGAAGGGTTTACAGAGATAAATAATATTCCCTTTCTAGATACAAGTGAGGTAACTAATTTGTATGATATGTTGTAGTTGAGATCTCATCTGTTTCTTCTCACAGGAAGCTTCGCCCCATCATGAACATTAATGAAGGAGGTTCTATTATTGATTTCGCATGTACCATTATATTATTAAATGTCTATCTAATCTAATAAAAGGTATCAAAGAGTAAACTAGGAAAACGCACAAAGCTGTACTTTGTATTCTTTGATATTGTCATTAATTTGTGTCGTATAAACGATAATTCCACAATATTTTAAACATAATGACAAAATAAAATAATTTTGATAAATTACATATTCCTATTAAAGTTTTCTTGTGATAAATTTTTTATAACATAAGAATTAAGAATGATCACTTAATTTTATTATATAAAATCATTAAATCTAATCTATTTAGAAATGATTTATTTGTTTATAATTAATTTTGTAAATGGGTAATGATAAGAAATTATAGCAAATATTACAGACACACATTATATACCATATGTATAATGATAAGGAAATATAGCAAATAATACTAACATATTAATTATCTAAAATAATAATGTAAATAAGAATAG